>NC_056695.1:50268568-50543568 GCF_018350215.1 Panthera leo | reverse complement strand
CTGGCATGGCCGTGGCACCGCCCCGCACCGGGACCCGGACACTGATTTTCCACCGCCTAGGGACGGTGCCTCCCTCGCCCCGAGGTCTCGACCAGCTTTTCGGAGAACTAAGTTCTCACCCCGGTGGCTAAAAGTACGGTCCCCGGGAGGAGCGCTACGTCCGCTGCCACAACAATGACAACAACCACCGTAGGAAGAACCCCCTAAGCGAGCGGGGCTGCCCGGGCAGGCTGGACGGCGAGGCGGCGGGAACTAACTGCGCGCGGGGGTCGGAATTAAAAAGAAACCCGGGAGCGCGGGGACGCGGGCGAGCAAGAGTGAGCTGCTCGTCGCAGCCTCTTTCTTGCCCGGCGCTCGGGCCGCCCGCCGTCTGTCTGTCCGTGACTGACTAGTTGTCCCTCCGCTGCTCAGGCAAAGTTTGACAAATCCGGGGCACGGGGAGCGGATTTCCCCTCGTCTCCCTCCCCTTCCCGCCCCGCGCGCCCCCCTCCCCAGAAATAATCCCAGCAACTGCCGGCCCAGCGTGCAAACTTACGTTTGATCTGCCGGGGTTTGCTCTGCTTTCGCCGGGACATCTCGGCGGCGGCCGCTGCCACTGAGGCTCCCGCGGTGCCCGCGGTCGGGGCTGCCGCTCCCTCGGCTCCCGCCGCCGCCGCTGGCCAGGCTCGGGCCGCCGCGGGCCGGTCTCCAGGTGCCTCGGACGCGCGGGATCCGGGCGCGGGGCTCCTCCGGGAGCCGCGGAGCCACGTTTGGAGAGGAGCAGGCAAATGAGAAGACGGAGGGGGGCAGAGAGAGAGTGACAGTGGGGAGGGGAGGGGGCGAGTGAGAGAGCGATGGAGGGGGGGGGAGGACAGAATTTACAAACGAATGGACGAGGAGAGAGAAAAGGGGAAAGGGGGAACACGGAAAGGAGGAAGAGAAGGAGGGAGGGAAGGGAGAGCGAGCAGAGGGAAGAGGGGGAGAGAGGGGGTGGAAGGCGCGGGAGGAGGAGCGCGCTCGCTCTCCCCTCTCCCCGGCGTGCGGGGCAGAGACTCGAGCGCCAGCGCCGCCGCCGCCGCCGCCGCCGCCGCCGCCGCCGCCGCCGCCGCCGCCGCCGCCGCCGCCGCCGCCGCCGCCGCCGCCGCCGCCGCTCCGGGCCGCGCAGCTCGCTCTCTGCCGCGGGAGGTGGCGAGGCGCGGGAGGGAGGGGCGCGCCGGGGCTGCGGGGAGGGGAGACTATTCCATCAGCGAAAGGAGGATTGGCTGCATCCAAAGCCAGTCCGGATGCAAAAGAGGGCCCGGGCCTCAGTCGGGTCGGGTGCGCGGGAGCGCGGTGGAGGGGTGGGGGGTGGGAGGGGACCAGAGGCGTGGGGAGGGTTTGGAGGGGGGGCAGCTTCTGCAGTTGTCACCGCGTCAGCTCTGGGCATCTGCCAGAGCACCCCTCCAGGCAACTTCTTCCCACATTCCCCTCTGATGGACCCCAACTCTCCTCACGCCTGGCCCGTCCAGCGGGGCACAAAGAAATCCCAGTCTCTCCGTAAACTTTGCGCTTCCAGTTATGCCGCCCCCTCCCCTGGTCTCCCCCCTCCCCCCTTCCAGCTTCTTGGCAGGAAGGTTAGGCCACTGGCAAAATCCTCGGCGAGAGGCAGCTGATCACAAATGCCAACTGTGTGTCTTGGGGCCAGTTAAGCCCTCTCATCTGCCCAGGCTCTCTGGAGACCATTTCATTGCTCTCAAGGTTCCCAGGAGACCGCTGCGGACGTGGACCATCCCCCACTCAGCCCGCACCGATGGGATGCTGAGCGGCGTCCTAAAAGTGCTCTTTCTCACCTCCACTTCTCATGCTAGACTGTAATAATTCCGAATTTGGAGACAAGCAGATCTTTTTTTTTTTTTTTTTCTTCCCTCAAATGAAAAAAGGAGGACCATTAGCTAGGTGATTAGCCCTAGGTGGGAAACGAATGGTCTCAAATCAGAATACTAACTTTTTGAGGAAGTCTGTGGAAGTTCTAAAGACCCACCCCATCCCATGACCTTTAATTCTTTTTAGTTCTGCCACAGGGAAGCAGCCAGCGACTAATAAAAGATTTGATCTTGCCATAATTTCCCAAGCAGGTAAGACCCAATAACTATTTCATGGTTCTTTAGCTTTTAAAGTTTTGTTTCATTCTTTTTCAATTATTGTGTGTGTAGTATGTTGGAAACTGCGAGCCAAAAGAAGAACAAATTTTGAAGTGATTTGCATAGTTATTATTTGGCCAAGTTAAGCTGCATGAGGCTAGCTTAGTTTCTCATAGTTTTATATATACTGAGTATTAAATATATCCTCCCGGGTGGGCTGGAAGAAGCTTCTATCCCAGTAGCAGTGGGACTGGCTGCTTTATGTCATCAGTATTTACTAATAAACTCCACTGCAGTTGACATGTATCCCCCAGATACTGCTGACTTTTCCCCCCAGGTTGTGGGATCATCCAATCTGATCTGAAATTGTGCCCCCCCCCCCCCCGCCTTTGTTTGGTTGACTAGCCGTTCCTATGAGCCCCACCAAACTTGATACTCTAAAAGGGTCTGGGGGTCAGCAGAGAGCCTGGGCTGATTGAGGATAATGCACGCTGCTCAGTGTGCACGAGGCACTGTAATCAGTGTCATTTATAACCCCATCAGGACATCTTCTGGAAGGTGTAAAGAGTTGCCCTGTGAAAGGTATGGCTGGGAGAATCTTAATACAGAGCTGAAGACCAATTGTGAATTTTATTACATTACCATTAGTACTATTATCATGTGAGGTTGTAAGAATACATGGTCCTTTGCAGTGGAAAATGCACTAAATGACAAAGTCCCTCCCCTGAAGAACCAACAAATTAAAGCCGTAAGTACCATGAAAAGCAGGGTTATGTGTGTTTGTGTTGTGGAATGAATAAGCAGACAGAGAACTACAGATTTTTGCCTCCTTAATTTTCAATTCATTACAATTAAATTGGTGTGCTTAGAATTGGATGTATTATACATTACGGTTTTTAAAGATCTTTTTACAGAACTGGCTGACTTTTTATATCAGCCAGAAGGAATGCCCATTGGAATTAAAATATCATAACAGTTAGTGTTTCTTTTGGCATTTGAAATGGTTAAATATGCAAAGCAAAAGAGAAACAAATAAATCTCAGCTAAATATTCAGTTTAAAAGCTGAAAGGAGCAAAAGTCAGGGAATTCAAGGCAAGATTGATAAAATAAGCAGACTGCATTATTAGAAATAGATATAGTTTATATAAATTTATAAATATATATTAATTATAGTCATTATGAATGAATTAAACTAAGGAATACTATTTTGTGTTTTCTCATCATTTTTAATGAGAATGTTGATGATATTTAAAGTTCAATTTTTCTTTTTCTAGTTTAACTCACTAAGGTTATAAAATTAAAAGACAGCAAAACCTATAAGCAATTATCTCTGTCCAAATGGATATAGCAGCCCCAAACCGCAGCTACATGACTATCAAACAATGATTATGAAAACCACAATTGAGGAAAGCATCAGGGAATGATATTGCAAAACCACAGCAACAAATGTGTCTGTGATATTGAAAACCACAATTCACAACTAATACCCTGTGTATCGCAAATTACTATTTAACTATAAATATGAAAATGTATAAGTAACAGCACAAAATAATTTCTCATTTACTTAAAAATGAATTATTCATTTTCTAGACTCACTGATTTCATCTCTACATAATGGTTCATTTTGAAAAGTTTCTGCTTTCAAAGACAAATCATTTAAAATCACATATGTAAGTTACTTTAAGCGCAGAAAATATGCAACTTTTAATAACATTCCTTCAAATACTAAAAGAATTGATCTGAAACCAATCTGAAATAAAGAAACATTTACCTCAGTCTAGCTTTCTTCATCAAGTTCTTTGGGAGTAAAAAGAGATGTGAGTCAAAACTGTTTATGGAAAAAAAGCTTGAAGTATTCTATTACAACCTCAATGAAAATATACTTGTATATATTCTTAATAGTCCAGTTAGCTAGAAAACATGTATCTGACAATAAAATGAGATGCTAGTACTGAAACTACTTTAATAAATAAAATCAAAGGTTTATTTACAAATGAATAAAAACAATATAGCTTGCAAGTTTATAGGTTGACAGATTTCGAAAAGTAAAATACAGGATGCCCAGTTAAATTTATACTTCATGTAAGCAACAATTGTTTTGTATTAGTCTATTCCATGCAATATTTGGAACATACTTATCTTAAAAAATAATTGTTGCTTACCCTGTACTTTATTTCATTTTATCTGGCAAACCTACAAATACAGCATGTTACCATTTTCACAAATTCATGGTTGTCTTACAACTAACAGTGTTTATAGAAAAGGCAGAAAAACCCTAAAGTGCTTCCTACAGACATATATTTAATTCTTGAACATCATATGATTTAAGAACGGCAAGGTAGAAGAATAAATTTCTATACAAAAATTCTCACTTTATTTGGCACAGTACAGAAATGTGCTCTCAGTGTAAATGGATTTCATTCATGTATGTCTTACTCTTGGATTTGTTTTTAAAATGTGTTTTTTCCTCCAAGGGATCGACAAATTGATAAAGCAACCTCCCAGGCCACATCTTATTAGGCAGCAAGCTGCCTTCTTTATTATGGGAGTAAACAATATTCAAAAGCTTCAGAAAGACTTAATTTTTTGCCCTTGTATCCTCACCAGAAATTGAATACAGTTTATCTGCCTTGATTTAAGATTGTGACACTGAATTGAACAAGAATGCAGTATGAAAATAGTGTTTTGGATTTGTATATCTTTATAATTTGAGCAGTTTAAAAATAAAAATCAACAAATTCATCTAAATGGCCTTCCTATGTTATAACTATGAAAGGGACTATCTGTTTACTTGCAAAGGAGCCAAGCGCTTTGAAAACGTTCAGTCAATCTAGATCAGGGGTTTAACTTGGGCTTCATGTAGACAGTCAATGTCTCAAAAGAAGTTTGTATGTACCAAAAAACAAAAAAAAATGTTCTATGGAGCAAGTCTGTTGAATTCATCGGATTCTCAAAAATTTCTGTGAAAAAAACATCTGTGAACCATTATGAGTTAAGAATCACTATTCTCTTTCTGTGTGAATTTTTATGGTATACTAAAAACCAACGTGTGTTTTTACTCTTTACTCTTTACCATAATCCTTTATGTACAAGTTACTACTCTGAGAGAAGAGAGTTATAGGGACAACTCTATTAAGCAAGAAAAGTTCTTTGTTGCTATGTCCATATAATACATCACACCTCCACATATAAAATAAATATTAAAGGAATGTCATCCCAAATTTTAGCAGACATCTGTGGATTTTGCCTGCCTAGCATTCATTCTCTTTTCAGGTAATAGTTCCGTGATATCTTTTCAAGAATTACTCCTCCTCACCCACTATTTGGTCATATGATACAAACGGGGCCTTCCCCAATCCCTGACCAGAATATTCTAGGTGTTTGTCTATGGTGATTGGCTCAATGGCCCAAACCATTCTCATTAGAGTCAGCCCTGGAACTTTGTACTGTTCCAGGGAAACCACTGAGGAAAAGGTACTATTTTCCCGCTGGGCTACACTGGGAGAATGCAAATCGGCTGTTGGACATCCTTGTTGGAAGAACCTGTTAAGAACGCTGCCAGCACAGAGGACTAATTTTGTCTTATCTCGGGATCTGATATTTGGGAAACCCAAGCTGAGATACCCATCAATATTCTAATATTACTTTTAGATTCGTCAACATTATCTTTGTGTCTATATAAACATAAGAGTCATTTCTATTATATTTCACTTCCATCTATTTGACCAGGCTAACGCTTATGCACGTCTGTAGTCTTAGTATAGATGTCATTTTTCACAAGAAGACATCACTCACCTCCCAGCCTGAGTGAGATATGTCTTCTCCTTTACTACCATAACACCTTTTTTTGCCTCCATAATATCACTTGTTGCATTTATTACAAAGACAATTTCCATAAAACCCAATCCTCACCAGCCACCTCCCTGTCCCAATACACCTAACTAGATAGAAATGTTTGTGAGGGTAAGAAGTATCCTTTTCAGAATCATATCCCCAGTGCTGGACATATAGAAAGTCCCAACATAATTATTGAAAGAAAAAGTGAATTCAGAATTAACCTGTCTTACCTAGGAACTCCTGCCATTCCCAGTCCCCATCCACAGAGTCATAGGTACAGGAGATGGCAACCGTATTTGAACAGCATAACTCCATCCTCCTGTTGGTGGATGCTTGGACCATGGGGAGTCCCTGACTTAAATATGGCGAATCAAATTCCTCTCTTAGAAATCTAGAGTTAGTTTCAAGACTTTCATCCTTACATAGGCTGATCTCTTGAATGAAGAAGTAAAACCTCTGGAAGTATGGCATCGTTATCACCATGTGAACAGAGTAGCAGTGATAGTTTGTCTGCAGAAAGAAAAATATATAAAACGAATGTTCAGAGATAAGTAGAGATAGGAGTATGAAATGGAATCCCACGTCTTGTTCCAGCCCCTTCATAGACTGCAGAAGTACTTCTGCCCTTGATATCATTGAGGTACTTAGGTTTTCTTAAATTCCTTCCAACCTTTTCTTTTCTAAATTATTTTTGTCCTAAATTAGCATTAGTGGATTCCTGTTACATTCAAGTCAAAAGACTAAACTAAGACAAGAATTAACCATCTATGACTTCAGTTTGCTTAACTGAAATAGCAGTTTAACTGAATTTTTGACCTTCCTTCAGAAAAACACTGTATTAGTCTTGGTTCTTCAGATAAACAGAACCAACATCATATATATATGTATGTATATATATATATATACATATATATATATGAGAGAGAGAGGAATTGATTTACATGGATTTATATATATATTTAATATTAATATTTAATAAACTAATACTATATATATGCATATGTATATGTGTATATATATATATATATATATATATATATATATGAATTGATTTACATAGAGAGGCTGAGAAATCCCAGGATCTGCAGTTGACAAGCTAGAGACCTAAGAGACAATGGTATAGTTCCAGTCTGAATCTGAAGGCCTAAGAACCAGGAGGGCTGATGGTGTAAACTCCAACCTGAGGCTGAGTACTAAGGCAGGAAAAGACAGATACCCCAGCAGGGAGACAGTCATGCATAGAGAGGGATTTCTCACTTTCACTGTCTTTTTCTAGTTAAGCCTTTTGTGAAATTGAGGAGGGCAATTTCCTCTCCCCTTTCAAATGTTAATCGCATCTGAAAGCATCTTCACCAAAACACCTGGAATGTTTGACCAAATATCTGGGCACCCCAAGAGCCAGTCAAGTTGACACATAAAATTAACTATCACTTGGGCTGTCTGGGTGACTCAGTCCATTGAGTGTCCGAGTCTTGAATTTGGCCCAAATCATAATCCCAGGGTCATGGGATCAAGACTGGCATCTGTAGGACTCTGCACTGAGCATGGATCCTGCTTAAGATTCTTTCTCTCCCCCGCTGCACCTCCCCTAACCTGCTCACGCATGGGCTTGCACGCTCTCTCTCTCTCTCTCAAATAATAAATAATAAATAAACACAAAGAAATTAAAATAATAAAAAAATAAAATTAACTATCACAAGCACTTTTGTTGATTTTTTTCCCCCTGAGCAACCGGAAATGGCAAAGAAGCCTTATGAATGTTAAATTGGCAAATCTACAATTATAACATAGATAAATGAGGATGTTATCAATTACTGATTTTGGACATTCGCTTCAATCAGGGGTAACTCTTGGGGAAAAAGTTGGCGTTTTCAAATTTAGAATTCCTCAAGAGCATGATGATCCATTGACATGCACATCTATAACCCTTCTGATTAACATATATATTCTGGCCCCAGATGTTCCATTTTATTTTCAACTTTACTTTGCCACATTTGAATAACCATCTAACAGATTACCTTGCACGTAAATTTTATGAATGTTGTTATAATTTGCATGAATAATGTTTATACTTCTGTGGTGGATTTTATTTTCCAACCTATAACTTTTGCCACAAATTCCTAAATGCAAAAGAAGAAATTAAACAGCTTTTGAGAAAACTTGCTGTGTGTATTGACTTAATCAAAATGTTTATCTTTGCTTTTATCTACTTGCAAAAGTATATTAAAATAATGCATTGGGGTACTCAGGTGGTGAAGTGTCTGACTTTGGCTAAGGTCATGATCTTATGGTTCATGAGCTCGAGCCCCATGACGGGCTCTCTGCTGTCAGGGCAGAGCCTGCTTCGGATTCTCTGTCTGCCTCTCTCTCTGCCCCTCCCCGTCTTGTTCTCCCTCTCTCTCTCTCTCTCTCTCTCTCAAAATAAATAAATAAACTTTAAAGAGACAAAAAATAAAATAATGCATTAGAAGTGAATTCAGGGTGACCTGAAGATGAAGGATTATGAATAACCAGCCAGAGCAGAATGATAATGGAGTCATTTAAAAGACACTGAAAACGGTGATTATATCACTTTTAAAATGCATCTTATAAGGAAACTTAAACTATATGACTAATACATTTCTTTTAAAACAATTTTATTTTCTTTTTTTTTTTTTTTAATTTTTTTTTTGACATTTATTTATTTTTGAGACAGAGAGAGAAAGAGCATGAACAGGGGAGGGTCAGAGACAGAGGGAGACACAGAATCTGAAACAGGCTCCAGGCTCTGAGCTGTCAGCACAGAGCCCGACGTGGGGCTCGAACTCACGGACCGCGAGATCATGACCTGAGCCGAAGTCGGACGCTTAACCGACTGAGCCACCCAGGCGCCCCAAAACAATTTTATTTTCATTAAACAGATAGATTCACCCAGATTTAAAGGTCAAATAGATTTTTAAGGCTGATGATGAAAATTAGCAGTTTCTTGTCCCACTCAACATCCCAATGACAATTCCTGCTCCCAGAGGCAGAAGCACTGTCAATTCTTTTTAGCTGATTCTCCTGATGTTCACTTCATATTTCTAAATACTTTACTACTTTTTTAAAAAGTTGTTAGTTTAGATATTATTGATTATAGTGACTACCTACAATAAAATATGAACTTGTAACAGATTTATACCTCCCTAACACATACTTTCTTCAATTTTTCATCAAATCAAAAGCCTCTATTTTTATTATTTTTTTTAAGTTTATTTATTTTGAGAAAGATTAAGCGGGGAACAGGGAGAGAAGGAGAAAGAGAATCCCAAGCTAACAGCATGGAGCCTGACATGGCGCTTAAACTCACAAACTATGAGGTCATGATCACGACCTGAGCTGAAATCAAGAGTTGGACACTTAACTGACTGAGCCACCCAGTCACCCCTAAAACTCTTATATTTTTATTAAGAGTTAACCTATATAGGGTATGGTGATTATGTTTTCTTTTGATCTCTTTGTTTTTCCTGGAGTTAATAATTATTGTTTTCATCATTTTCTTGCTTTTCTATGAACTATCACTATTTCTCCCCGAAATCCTTTGCCAGTGTAATACAGTCAAGTAGGTCCTTACCTCATTACATCCAATAACTGATAATCAGATTATCAGATAAACAAGTAGGCTGTTGTTCTTCCCCCCATGCTGATGTCTTTTTTGTACCCTTCCATACCTCTGTCTACTCTAGACTAATTGTTCTTTGTGACTAAAATTTTCTTTTCCTCATTATCCTGAGAATTCACTTGGTTTTGTCCTGTATTAGATTCTAAGTTTCATGAATACTGTGTATTCTCTTTTCCCCTTCCTTCCTTCCTTCCTTCCTTCCTTCCTTCCTTCCTTCCTCTGTCCTTCCTTTCTTCCTTTTTGTTTTGTGGTTTTAGAATACAATTCCATGTAGCTTCCTGGAAAAATGTATATAGAGGGTAATTTTTTTTTGCGATTTGGCAAGACTGCAATTCTCTTCATTTTGCCCTAATATGTGATATATGATTTATGAGGGCGTAGAATTCTAGGGTGTAAATTATTTTTCCTGAATTGTTTTTCTTTTTTTCTTTTATTTTTCCAGCTTTATTGAGATACAATTTTGTATATTATTATATACGTTTAAGGAGTACAATGTAATGATTTGATACACTTACATTTTGCAAAATGATTACTACAATAAGGTTAGTTAACACCTCCATCATCTCACATAATTACCTTTTTTTGTTTGTGGTGAGAATATTAAAGATCTACTCTCTTAGCAACTTTCAGATACATAATGCAGTATTGTAAACTATACTCACCATGATGTACGTTAATTCCCCAGAACTTATTCATCTTCTAACTGGAAATTTGTACTCTTTAACCAACATCTCCCCATTTCCGCTTCTCCTAGCTCTTGGCAAACAATAGCCTACTCTTTGAGGTCTGTGAGTTAGGCTTTTAAAAATTCCACATATAAGTATTATCATCTAGTATTTGTCTTTTTCTGTGTAATTCATTTCGCTTAACATAATGCCTTCATCCATGTTGTCGCAAATGGTAGGATTTCCTTTTTTCTCATGACTAAATAATATTCCATTGTGTATATTCCTATACCACATCTTTTTAATCCAATTTTTATTTTAATCCAATTTTTATTTCTTGGTTATTGTGAATAATGCTGCCCTGGACATAGAGATCCTAACTTCATTTCTTTTGGATATATACCCAGAAATGGTAATATTGGATCATAAGGTAGTTCTATTTTTAATTTTTTGAGGAAACTACACAGTGTTTTCCATTGTGGTTGTACCAGTCCATATTCCTGCTAACAGTGCAAAAGGATTCTCTTTCCTCTGTATCTTCACCAACACTTTTGTGAGGTGATACCTCATTGTGGTTTTGTTTTGCATTTCCTTGATTATTAGTGATATTGAGAATCTTTTCAAGTGCTTGTTGGTCATTTGTATATCTTTGGAAAAATGATGGTTTAGGTCCTCTGCACATTTTTTAATTGGATTGTTTTTTTTGTTTTTGTTTTTGTTTTTTTTTTGCTACTGAGTTATAGGAGTTCTTTTTATATTATGGATATTAATCCCTTCTCAGATACATGATTTCCAAATATCTCCTACCATTTCATAGGTTACCTTTTCATTTTGCACATTGTTTTTTTTTATTTTTTGTTTTCATTTTTGTTTCCTGTGAACAAGGATTTTCTCTGTGAACAAGGATTTTTACTTTGATATGATCCCAACTTGTTTATTTTTGCTTTTGTTGCCTCTGCTTTTGATGCCAATTGTTTGGAAGACTAATTCCAAGGAACATTTTTCCTTTTTTCTCCTAGTAGTTTTATGTTTTAAGTCTTATGTTAAAATCTATAAACCATTTCAAATTAATTTTTGTGAGTGGTATATGTAGGGGTCTAATTTCATTCTTCTGATTGTCCAGTTTTCCCAACACTATTTATGGAAGAGACTACCCATTCCCTATTGAGTATTCTTGACTTTCTTATCAAATATTAGTTGACCCTACATGTGAGGATTGGTTTCTGGGCTATTTACTAAGTTTTATTGGTCTATATGTCTATTTTTATGCCAGTACCATATTGTTTTGATTGCTATAGGTTTGTAATTTAGTTTGAAATCCGGAAGTCTACTGCTTTCCAACTTTGCTCTTCTTTCTCAAAATTGTTTTTAATGTTTATTTAGTTTTGAGAGAGAGAGAGAGAGAGAGAGAGAGACAGAGCATGAGCAGGAAAGTGGCAGAGAGAGAGGGAGACACAGAATATGAAGCAGGCTCTGGGCTCTGAGCTGTCAGCACAGAGCCTGATGTGGGGCTTGGACCCATGAACCACAACATCATGACATGAGCCAAAGTCAGACACTTAACCAACTGAACCACCCAGGTGCTCCTCAAATTGTTTTGGCTATTTGGGGTCTTTTTGTGATTTCCTTATGAATTTTAGGATTGTTTCTCTATTTCTTTAAAAATGCCATTGGAAATTTGATAGCAATTGAATTAAATTTATAGATGACTGGGTAGTATGGACATTTAAAAAATATTGATTCCTCTAATTCATGAACTTGGGATATCTTTACATCTATTTGTTGTCTTCTTCAATTTCTTTCATCAATGTCTTATAATTTTAAGTGTACAGATATTTTACTTCATTGGCTAAATTTATTCCTAAATATTTTTATGCTGTTGTAAATGGATTGTTTTCTTATTTTGGGGGGGTAGTTTATAGTTAGTGTATAAAAATGCAACCGATTTTTGTATGTTGATTATATAACCTGCAACTCTATTGAAACTTTGTATTGGTCCCAACAGTTTTTAGTGAAACCTTTAGAATTTTCCATACATAAGATCGTATCTTCTGCAAAAAGAGACAATTTTACCTCTTTCTGATTTGGAAGTCATTCATTTCATTTTCTTAACTAATTGCCACAGCTAGAACTTTCAGTTTTATGTTGCATAGGAATTGTAAGAGTGGGCACCCTTGTCTGGTTCCTGATTTAGAGGAAAAACTTCCAACCTTTCATCATTGGGTAGGATGTTGGCTGTGGGCTTTTCATATATGACCTTACTTACGCTGAGGAATATTCCTTCATTTTTAAAAAATGTTTATGTATTTTTGAGAGAGAGAGAGAGAGAGAGAGAGAGAGAGAGAGAGAGAGAGAATGAGTGGGCAAGGGGCAGGGAGAGAGGGAGACATAGATTCCAAAGCAGGCTTCATGTTCCATGCTATCGGCACAGCGCCCAGTGCGGGGCTCAAATCCACAAAATGTGACATCATGACCTGAGCCAAAGTCAGACACTTAACCAACTGAGCCACCCAGGTGCCCCCAGAATATTCTTTCTATATTCAAATTTTTGTGAGCTTTTAGATGAAAAGATGTTTAATTTTGTCAAATGCTCTTTCTGTATCTATTAACATAATCATATAATTTTTATCTTTCATACTTTTAATGTATTGAATCACAGTTATTTATTTGTGTACATTAAACCATCTTTGAATTCTAAGGATAAATCATACTTGATCATGGTATATGATTCTTTTAATGTGCTGTTGAATTGTGTTGCTAATATATTGTTGAGAATTTTTGTATCTATATAATCAAGGATATTGGTCTGTAGTTTTCTATTGTTTTAGTGTCCTTTTCTGGCTTTCATATAAGAGCAATTCTGTTCTCACAAAATGAGTTTGGGAGTGTAGCCTCCTGTTCAGTTATTTTTTAAGAGTTCAAGAAAGACTGGCATTAGTGTTTAGTAGAACTCACCAGTGAAACCATCTGGTCCTGGGCTTTGTTTTGTTGGGAGATTATTGATTGTTAATTCAATCTTCTTCCTAAAACTTAGTCTGTTCATATTTCAGTTTATTATTCAGCTTTGGTAGATTGTATATTTCTACGATTTTATCCATTTCTGCTATGTTATCCAATTTGTTAGCATGTAACTGTTCATAGTATTGTCTTATGATTTTTTTGAACTTCGGCAGTATCCATTATAAGTCCTCCTCTTCCATTTCTGACTTTGAGTCTTCTCTCTTTTTTTCTTAGTCTAGGTAAAGGCTTGTAAACTTTCATAATCTTTCAAAAACACAGAACTTAGTTTCATTGAT
Organism: Panthera leo; assembly: GCF_018350215.1. Classification (NCBI taxonomy): domain Eukaryota; kingdom Metazoa; phylum Chordata; class Mammalia; order Carnivora; family Felidae; genus Panthera; species Panthera leo. The sequence goes on along the minus strand of NC_056695.1, from coordinate 50,530,030 downwards.
CTTTTCTATCCTTCTTTCTTTTCTATTTCATTTATTTCTACTCTGATCATTGCTATCTTCTTTCTTCTGCCAACCCCGGGCTTACTTATTCTTCTATAGTTCTAGTTCCTTAATATGTAAAATTAGATTGTATATTTGAGATCTTCCTTTTTTCTTAATATAGGCATTTATCACTATAAACTTTCCTTTCAGAACTTTTTTTGCCGTATTCCATAAGTTTCAGTATGCTGAGTTTCCATTTTCATTTGATTCAAGGTATTTTTTTTCTTTCTATTTTAATTTCTTTGATCCATTGGTTGTTCAGGAGTGTGTTAATTCCATATTATTGTGGATTTTTCCATTTTCCTATTGTTATTGGTTTCTATCTTCATAGCATTAGGTCAGAAGAGATAAGACCCAATGATATGATTTAGTCTTCTTAAATTTGCTACGACTTGTTTTGTGAACAAGTCTATATATGTTGTGTCCTGGAGGAATTTTTGTGTGCATTTGAGAAGAATGTGTATACTGTTGCTGTCAGATGGAATGTTTTGTATATGTCTGTTAGGTTTACTTGGTCTAAAGCATAGTTCAAGTGTGATGCTTCCGTATCAATTTTCTGTCTGGATGATCTACCCCTTGTTGAAAGTGGGATATTGATGTCCCTTACTATTCTATTATTATTGTATTGTCTGTTTGTCCCTTCAGATCTGTTAGTATTTGCTTGATATATTTATATCCTACAATGTAGGAAATATGTATATTCAAGATTGTTGTATCCTCTTGATGGATTGCTCCATTTATTATTATATAATGACCTTCTCTGTATCTTTACAGCTTTTCAGTTAAGGTGTATTTTGTTTAATACCAGTATAGCTATTCCTACTCTCTTTTGGTTTATATCTTCCAGATATAACAGTCTATTTTAAGCTAACAGCAATTTAACTTTGGTAATATACAAAAATTTCACTTTTTTACTCCCCATTTATTTTTTTTTATTTTACAATTTACCTTTTTTATATTGTATGTTCACTGACAAATTATTGTAGCTATTGCTATATTTAATACTTGTGTCCTGTAAATTTTGTGCTAGAATTAGGCGGTTAGCACAGTACCATATGCAATAATATTCTGAAATTGACTATATATTTACCTTTACCAGTGTATTGTTATTTTCATATGTTTTCGTGTTACTAATTAGTGCCTTTTCATTGCAGCTTTAAGCACTCCTTTCAGGATTTCTTGTAAGTCAGGTCTAGTGGTGATAAGCTCCCTCAGCTTTTATTTGTCTGAGAATGTCTCTATCTCTCCTTGATTTCTAAAGGACAACTTTGATCCATAGAGTAGTCTTGTTTGGCAGTTATCTGTTTCTTTCAGCATTTTGAGTATATCATCCCACTGTCTCCTGACCTGTAAGGTTTCTGTCGAGAAACCTGCTGATAGCATTATGGGGGGTTCCTTTGTAAGTGACAAGCTTCTTTTATCTACCTGCTTGTGAGATTCTTTGTCTTTGATTTTTTGACAGCTTTTATTTTATTATTTTTTTAAACTCTATTTTTATTTGTTTTGAGAGAGAGAGAGCAAGCAGGGGAGGGGCAGAGGGAGAGGCAGACAAAATCATCCCAAGCAGGCTCTGGGCTGGCAGTGCAGAGCCTGATGTGAGGCTTGAACTCATGAACCGTGTGATCATGACCTGGGCCAAATTCAAGAGTCAGAGGCTTAAACGACTGAGCCACCTTCTGACAGCTTTTATAATGTGTCTTGGAGAATATGTTTCTGAGTTCAATTAGGGGACCTATGAGCTTCACGAACATAGATGACCAAATCTCTCCCCAGATGTGAAGCTTTTCAGCCATTATTATTTTTTTAGATCTGGAATGTCATGAATTTGCATGCTAATCTTTCCTGTATCTATCCGTATATCCTTTCAGTATATGTGCTGACAAAGCAAACATATAGCCATTATTTTTTTAAATAAATTTTCTGCCCCCTTCTCCCCCTCTTCTTGAACTCCAATAATTCTCAGATTGGCTTGTTCAATGGTATCCCATAGATCACATAAGCTTTCTTCCCTCTTTTTGATTCTTTTCTCTTTGTTCTCTCTGAATGGATGATTTAAGGGGTTTTATTTTTCTTTGTTCTCTCTGAAAAGATCATTGAAAAGGTTTGTCTTAGGGAAAAAAAATAGTTTTGTCTTCAGTTTCAGATTCTTTCTTCTGCTTGATCCATTTTGATTTTCACTCTCTATTGCATTTGTCATTTCATTTATTGTATCCTTGACCTCAGAATGTTTTTTTTTTATGATTTCTATCTTTTTTGAAAAACTTCTCATTTTATTTGCACATTGTTTTCCTGATTTCATTGAACTGTCTTTGTGTGTTTTCTTGTAGCTCATTTTAAATTCTTGGTTGGATAAATTGCAGATCTCTGTGTCTTTGGGGTTGATTAATGGAAGATTATTGTAATCCCTTTGTGATGTCATGTTTCTATGACTTTCCATGTTCCAAGACTCTTCATGTTCCATGAAGTCCTGCATTGTTGTCTTTGCATTTAAAGTAGCAGTCACCTCCTCCATTCTTTGCTGAATAACTTTGGAACAGAATCATCTTCCCTCAGCTCTACTAGAGATTCCGGGGCTTTCTCAGATTTTCTGTGGCTACACAATACTCCACACTTCTTGCTCCCTCTTGTGGCAGATTCTTGTTGTTTGTTTGTTTCAAGTTTTTATTTAAATTCTAGGTAGTTAACATATAGTGTAATATTAGTTTCAGGAGTAGAATTTAGAGATTCATCACTTACATATAACAGCCAGTGCTCATCACAGTGAGTGCCTTCCTTAATACCCACCATGCATTTAGCCCAACTCCCCACCCCCTCCCCTCTAGCAACACTCCATTTGTTCTCTAGAATTAGGAGTCTGTTTTATGGTTTGCCTGTCTTTCTCCCTTTTCCCCTCCATGCATCTGTTTTGTTTCTTAAATTTTGTGGCAGATACTTAAGCTTGTATGTTTTCTTTTGATCCTGGGGCACACCAGGCCAATTGCTGACAGACTCCCTTTTACCTTCTCAAAGTCAATGCTAAATGTTCAAGTTTTTGGTCTCTTCCTGCCTCATAGATACAATCCAGCTTTCTGTGCATGCTCACTAGTTGTCTGCCAAAGCTCACTCTTGCTACTGTCAGGGGCACATACAAAGAGCTGCCCATGGGGTGGAAGTGTGGGTGGGTGCAGCCCACAGAGTCCTACGGATGCCCATGGGCCCATTAAGGGGATTGACAGGTGAGGCATCTCAGCTGCTATGAGGTGGGCTTCCTGATGGAGTCCATAATACACTTAGTAGGATCTATGTTCCTTTGACATGTTCCAAGCCTTCCCTGTTGGTTCCCTAGCTGCTTACCACCCCCAGTCATGCAATCCAATGATGCAGTACCCTGGATGGGATGAGAGAAATAGGTGCCTGTGGCAGCATCCCGTACAGCTGGGGAAGCCAGGCACCCACTCACATGTTCTCACTTTTCTCCACAAGAGAAATCATAGGCTGAGAAGGGTTCTCTTGGCACTAGCTGTGCCACCTCGGAAGACAGGTGACATGAATATAGTCAAGCTGTTCCTCTTACCCTCTTCAACGTGTTCAACCTCTGATTTTCTTACTCCAACAATGTGCTGGAAGTTCTCTGCTGGAATCCTGGACTTCCACAAAGTCTTTCTTGTCTGTTGGTGATTGTCTAAGTCAGTGTTCAGGAGGGCTACTAGACTGCAGGCAAGAGGGACAGGGGCCAGTGCATGGGCCACTTTCGTGTTCATAGCCAGGACCAAGGTCTATTTGCTTATTATACAACACGTAGGTGGCTAAGACGTCTCCTGGGTCCCTTGGCTTATGGTGCTGGCTCCTGCAAAAAACACTTTTTCTGTGGATGGATGCCAAATTGTTATTAGGGGGATACAAGTGACTCCCTTACTTTTTAAACACAGTGTTTCATTGATTTCTACCTTCCAGTGTCATTCTGGGAGGCCTGATGCTGTAGTATTTCCTTACCATCTGCATGTAGCCTGCTTCTTTCCCCCACTCCCAACACTTGATGCTTTCAGGATCTTCTCTTCACTCTCAGTCCTCTAAAATTTCATAATGTGAAAATATGTTGCACCATCTACCCATTTACTGACTTCCCTCCCATTTGCTCGCTGAACCATTTCAGTCTAGAAGCTTGTGCCATCAGTTCTGAGAAACTTCTTTATATTATTTCTTTTCCTGGAATTGTTACTATCTTGGTCCTCCTTGAGTGGATAGTACCATTTTCTTATGTTTTCCTTTTCTCTTTTTTGCTAGTTGTGTTATTTTTTGGAAAATGTCTTTAGCTTTGTGTTTCAAATCTTCACTGAAATTTTTATTTACATCATCATATTTTAATTTCTTCAACTTACTTTTTTTATTTCTAAAGAGTTCTTTATCAGTAGTCTGTCTTTATTCCCTCTTTTTCATCTCTCTGAGTCCAGTAATTATAAGTTTTCTTCAGTTTCCTGTGAATTTTCTGTTTCCTTAGTGCTTCTTTTGTTTTTTTTCCTGTTTTACTATCTGTCTTTCATGTTAGAATTTTCCCACACATCTTTGGTTATCTTTGACTTTCCATTTCTAATATGACTGAGACACTAAAAACCTAATTGGAAGTTTATGTGTATGGATAGAATGGGGTTTGAGAAGTACTTGTCAAATTGTGGGCTTTGGGTGGTAAGGCCCCTGCCTTACCTTGCTGCTGGAAATCCCTGTCTATACATCTAAGTATTTTCCTCTTGTGTTCAACACACTCTCCAGAGAGAAATCCTGCAATACCCGGCCTCATAAACACTCAGCCAGGGAAAGAGCTTTAGTATCTCACTGTTTACTGTGTAGACTTTTATTTAATCTCTCCTTTCAGTACAGAATCCCCACCTTCAGTTAATATCACTGAATACAAAATACAGAAAAGCTCCGAGTTTACCCTAGAAAATAAATCTCAGCTTGTAGCCTGGTATAAAGAAGTTGATAACAGGCAGTGGGGTATGGGAGAAAAATTAGGGATATCACTGATTCTTATACAGACTTTGCACCAATCCTTGTATTTCCAGTGCCACTGGCATCTAACTTTCAGGGATTCCTGTTAGTTGTATTCTATAATTTTTCTCTTTTCTTTTTCACTCATTTTTCTGCAATATATCCTTAAATAACCTCCTTGGAGTGTGTACTTATGAAATAAAAGTTCTGAATCTTCATGTATGTGAAAATGTATTTATTTTGCTCTGATCTTTAGTTGATAGTTTAGCTGGAAATATAATTCTAGGTTTAAAAATCCTGTTGTCCCTTGTTAAATTCGAGAAAGCATCACTCTTATCTTCTAGTATTCAATATTACTGGTTGGAAATCTGATACTAGTCAAAAAACTTTGTTACCTATTTCTTACTTGCTTGGTGCTTTCATTATTTTCTCATTAACTTTCTCAGAACTTGCTGTTCTGAAATTTTACACTATTTTTACTTATATTATTTATATACAATTCATATACTATTAGTATTTATAGTACAGTGTGCTATTATATATATTTATATACTATTATTAATATTAGTTAATACATAGTATTCTTTGCATACTATTGAACATTACAAATTTCAACCCAGAAGTAATCTGTCCTAGAATGTTCTTAACAGAAGCCTGGTTTTACTCAGATACTACCCCTCTTCCACACAGCCTTACCATTCAAGTAAACTTGACTCATTTCCACTTTCAGAGTGATCTTTAATTAATTCTAATCTTGCAACTGTGATCTCATTCCCTTTATTTGTGACTGTTTTAGGAATGGACAAGGAACCCAATTCTGGACAAAGGGAGAGTTTGTGGAGGCTTTTGGGTGAGTCTTTTATTGTTTTTAGGAGAGAAGTATGGGCAACCTGTTTGCCTCTCTCCTCCTGAAAATAGACAAGGAAGAATACTGCATCCCTTGTTTCTGTCATCCATTTTTTGGACAATGAGAAAAGCCATCTCTCAAACTGAGCTACCCCACAGGGCAGTGGATAACAAAGAGAACAGCATTCAAATAAAGCTGAACCCTGATCATACTAGGCTTGGCAACTGCTTTGCTTTTATACTTCCGGTCAGAGGAGCCAATAATATTTCTTATTGTTTAAGACAGTTGGTACTGGTTTTCCATTACTCAAAGCTGAAAGTGCCATAACTGATCTAAGTTGTAGAAAGTATTTTGTCTTTTATTCTGGAGTCACATGGACTGAAGAAGAGTGGAGAATATGGATGGGGAATAGGATTGGCATCCTGTGGTATAGTTTAGTATTCAGACTTCCAGTTTAGCCAACAGCATCACTTCTACCCTCTTTGCACTGAGCAGTTCTAATTCCTGCGCTTCTTAAGATGTGTCATATACATAGCATATTATTACCATGCTATCTGGAGACAGAGGACTTGCATTCAAATTTTGCTTCTATCACTTCTTAGCTAGGTAAGCTTTTGCATGTTATTAAACGTCTGTGAGCTTCAGTTTATTTTTATTCAAAATGGAAATATAATGGGATCTACTGCAGAGAGTAATTGTATTAAATGAGTTATTGCATGCAAAGTTTTTGGCATGTAGAAAGTGCTGTGTCACCGTTAGCTATTAGCAGAATACTCCAGATCATTTTTCCTCTTCTTTCTTAGCAACAGAATCCTAATCTTGTTCAAGATGTTCAGTTAGAAGTACTGATTTTCTGAAATTACCTTACAGCTAGATTCGGTTGTGTAGTGCAGTTCAGACCAATAAAATGCAAGCAGAAATCTACTGGATATGGCTAAATAACCTGAAATGGTTTTGCTTAAAAGTCAGAATGCATCTTTTTTTTTTCTTGGCCCACTCCCTTGCTCATATCTGGAACAGGACATGATGCGTGGATATAGAAGAGCCATCTTGTAATCATAAGAACAAAATCTACACGGTTTGGAACACAGTTGGAAAAGAATCAATACTGATGAGTTCCTTAGCAGTATATCAGCCCTAAACTGACTCTGGAATCCTTACTCTGCAAGGAGGAAAAACACCTGTTTTGTTAAGCACTATATTTAGGTCTGTTACATACAGCCAAAAGCAGTGCTGACAAGGGACCCTCTGGGCAAGGTGGTACTCTCTTTCTGCCTTTTGAGACCTTGGTTTTAAGGAGGTTATTTTCTTAGTATGCTTTATAATTCAATATATTTCTATCCTCATTTGACTTTGTAGAAGCTGTTTCGTTATAAGCCAATGATTTCAAGGACTTCTTCCCATCCTCCTTACCTTTAAGCTTTATTCCTTTTCTATCTCTATATTTTCTTCTCTGGAGAAAAGGGAAATGACAGTAATACCTATCTTGGGACTATGAACTTTAATTCTTTCAGGTGCTACGGGTAATGTAAAATATAACAACAATAACAACAACAACAGAGTATCCAGATGTAAGATACAGTTGAGGACTATGGAGACATGGAGAGTATATGTCCCTGCCAAAAGTGTTTAAACTACAAATAAAACAGATATTGTACCACTCAAAGAATATAGACCTGTAGGCCCAATGTGACTATAGGCTGCAATTCTGCAAATTCTGATTTTAAGACATAGTAGATGTGAAAGAATTCTCATACTCCTCACTAAAACACTAATATCAGTAATGACAAAACAGCGTACAATTAAGACCTTTTAACTGAAAGTGTATTTAGCTAAAACAGTTCCACTTATTTTCTTCTAAACTGTTTTTCCCTGTTTTTGTTTTTGGCTGATACAGAAGAGAATGTAGTAACTCTAATATTATACTCAACAGACAAAGAAACAGACAAAAATCTTCTCTGTGGGGGTTGCTATGGCTTTGGAAGAAAACCACCTGCAAAGAAAAATGTAAGATAGGAAAAGATGCATTTCCCACTCCCATCCTTCCTCAGTTTCTTCCCTCTCCCTGCCTTAATATATATGTTGAGGAGTTGCATTATAATAATGGCTCATAATACACCTTAAAATGCAAATTAATAAAGCAGTTGTTACTGCTGATGCTCAGTTCCTGCACATAAACCACCTGTGTGTCCCTGTGTTCCAGTAAGACTGCATCTGAATGGAATCTACTAGAGACCAGGCCTATGCTCTTCCCATTTCCTACAGAGACAAATGGATTTCAGGGACAGGAATGGCTAGTTCCTGTCGCCCTGTTGCTCAGTTACTTGGTCCTACACACTTACATCTGCACAGATAAAAGTATCACCAGCAAGGAAACTAAGGTTCAGAATGGAACATTATACTTCTTAAGCTCACAGAGTACTAGAGAAGGTGGAATTCTAACCATGCGTTGCCGAGGAAAACTGATGGAGTTTTCCTTATGCCATTAAAGCTTCCTTAATAGTGGACAATTAAAATATCTGGACACTTACACAATTGAACAGTGAACTGGACTGATAATCAGGCAACCAAGAGTCTAGTTTAGCCTCATGAACTTGGAGAGCTTTATTCATCACTAGCCTCATTGTTCACAATGGTAATCATTTTTTTCCAAATTCTAAGTTGGATACCTCTGTAATTGGAATGTTCACTTTATTTTATTTTATTTATTTTTTTTAGCGTTTTATTTTATTTTTGAGACAGGGAGAGACAGAGCATGAACAGGGGAGGGTCAGAGAAAGGGAGACACAGAATCTGAAACAGGCTCCAGGCTCTGAGCTGTCAGCACAGAGCCCGACGCGGGGCTCAAACTCACGGACCGCGAGATCATGACCTGAGCCGAAGTCGGCCGCTTAACCGACTGAGCCACCCAGGCGCCCCTGGAATGTTCATTTTAAGTACCGTGTTTTAGACTGAGAATCTCTAAATGGTAGGAATTTTGTCTAAATATGTGATTTGCGTAGTACTTACCTACATAGACCTTGAAATTGTTCTTGATAATGCTGACAATTTGTCAAATTTTAAACCTATTTTCCTTATTTCCTTTTTGTCTCTATTTTAATATGTTCTGGAACTCTATACAGGAAAGACCCATGCAGTCGTGTCTTTGGAACAAGGTTCATTGAATGCTCCAGTCCAGATGTCTGTATAAAGAGAATGAGAACTTTTATCATGTCTTTGGCACTTGTGGGAAATAGAGCCCTAGTTTAATGTAGTACAGAGTATAGCTTTAGGATTTTCATAAGATAGATGTTTATTAGAATATTTGGCAGAAGGAGGTTTTGAAATATTTAGGGTCAGTAGAAAATGCAGTCCATGACTACAGACTAGGTGGTTTTATACATGCGGCTACAGAATTTCATTTAAGGATTCCCTTGCTAATTTGAAATCTGAATTGCCAAAGACCAACATAGATATGACCAATAATAATTTGTGTTTCAACTATTTTCTAAAACCAGTTTTTGACTTAACTTTTAAGCTTCCTTTTCCTGTAAAAAAGCTCCTCTGTCACGTTGCTGCACAACATCCTGTTAACCTATTTTCCTGAGCTGGCAGGAAATTGTCCACTACTGATGTCTGTAATGGTGAAATACTTCTTACTGATCTCATCCTCTTTGATCAGAACTTAACCTCATCAACATGAACTACTTAGATGAGACTATCAGGAAATATTGAGTAGGTTCCTATTTGTTTAAAGGATGAGGCAAAAATTTCCGTTCCAATGAAACATAACAAAACTCAGACTTTCGTATTTAAGATACACTGCAGTGTTTACATTCTTGCCTTCTCTCATCAATCATCAATCAGTAAATACATGTATATTGTGTGTCTGCTGTGTACCTAGCCATTCTTCTCAGGACTAGCTTTGTTGCTCGGAAAACTAGCCAAAAAATAGATCTGGTTACAGTTAATTTGTTGTCTTACCACAATGGATGAAATGCTACAAAATAGCAAATTAAATTAAAAACAAATAACTTTATGAGGGCCAATCATTTATGCCCTAATGTTAATCATTACAGTTACAATTTTACATTTCCATGAACTGGAAACACTGAAAGGAGTAAAAACTAAGGAAAGGGAAATTAATTTTGGATTTTCAACATTAAGAAGGCAGTGCTAGTCGAGCTACAAGTAGGATTTCTGTGTACAAATCACTCATTAATTGATTCGCTCATTCATGTATTCAGTCAACTATACTTCCTCAGTATTTGTAATGTGTCATTCTCTTTTAAAGGCTGGTGATAGAAAGACAAGTTGCAGCCAGAAACAAAATGACAGTATTTAGTAACTGTATTCCGGGGAGGGGAGATGATCATAAGATGAGAAGAACAAAATACTGAGCAAAAGGGAGGTTGTGCTAAATGTTGACTATTCAGACGTTTGGCCCCAGGCCAACCCTGCTTTCCTTCATGATGACACTTTAGTCAGAGTAAACAAAAGCAAGCATATAGTTTCAAGCAAAAACAAACTCCTATCTTTCAACCTTTTACTGACTACTATTATTTCTGTGCGTGAGTACTTCTGTAGATTCAATAAAACAATCTGACTGCAATAAGTTTGTTTGGCAATATCTTTGACCTAAACCATACATTATTTTTTCTTTAGTGTAGCTATGGGTTTATGGTTCGCTACATTTTAAATGACATGGAAGTGTCACCTTACTCAAGAAAATAACAATATAAAATATCAATACACAGAAAATGATGAAGATATTGATTTTGATTAAATGAATGCCTCAATGATTTTTTCTCATTCTCATTCTTTTCATATTTATTTAAGCATACTAAGGTTTCATTTTCAACAAAGTGAAACAATTTTGCAACAGAAGACTTTAGATGATACCATAGTTTTTATATGGCTATAACACAGAAAGTAATCTTTAGGACAACCTTTTTTTAAAACTTATTTTAGAGAGAGAGTGAGAGCGTGGGGGGGGGGGGGGGCAGGGGAGAGGGCCAGGGGGAGAGAGAATCTTAAGCAGGCTTCACTCTCAGCAAGGAGCCAACGAGGGGTTCTATCTGACTGAGCCACACAGGCACCCCAAAACAATACTTTGTAAAGTTATAGTCTGCTCACCTCATTTTTCTTTTTCTGTCATGGCTAATTATTTATTACAATACAAAGAAGACAAAAGTATATCTTAAACTCAAGGAAATAGGAAGTAAGAAAAAGATTTCTTACAAATATTTTTTTAACATTTATTCATTTTTGGGAGACAGAGAGAGACAGAGCACGAGTGGGGGAGGGGCAGAGAGAGAGGGAGACACAGAATCCAAAGCAGGTTCCAGGCTCTGAGCTGTCAGCACAAAGCCCAACGCGGGGCTTGAACTCACGAACTGTGAGATCATGACCTGAGCTGAAGTCAGACGCTCAACCAACTAAGCCACCAGACACCCTAAAGAAAGATTTCTTGAGATCACTGCAATACAACAGTTTGCCATAATTATGCCCAGTAAAGGGTAAAGAATACATATTTGATTTCTAATATAAATATCTAGATCTTGTTCATGAAGAAGCTGATGAGAACCATTAGCCACTATGTAAATATGTAACTTAAGAAATACTTCAGTGGAAATATTACTTATTAATGGCTTATTAAGTGTTATGGGTTGAACTGTGTCTCCTTCAAACTCATATTTTGAAATCCTAACCTTCAATATTTCAGAATGTGACCTTATTTGGAGATAGGATCTTCACGGAGGTAATCAAGCTAAAATGAGGTCATTAGGATTGGCAATAATCCAATATGCCTGGTGCCCTTTTAAAAAAGGGAAATTTGAAGACAGAGAAGGACACAGGAGAACACCATGGGAGGATGAAGACAGAGACAGGAGTGATGCTCTTTCAAGGCAAATAATGCCAGCGATGTCCAGCAAAACACAAGAAGCTGGCAAAGAGACATGGAACAGATTCATCCTCACAGTCCTTAGAAGGAACTAATTCTACTGACATCTTGACCTTGGATGTCTGCCCTCTAGAACTGTGAAACAATAAATTTCTATTGTTGAAGCCATCCAGTTTGTGGTACTTTGTTATGGCAGCCCTAGCGAACTAACTGAATCTCTGGTGTAATACTGCCCTCGGTACTGCTTTGTTTATTGCTAACCAAGTGGCTTCTGGTTCATTGTGTAACTCTCTGTGACCAGTAATATTAGCACTAACAATACAAATAGTTACAGCTAGTTTTCTGAGCACTTCCCATATTCCAAGCTCTGTTTTGATCCTTTCTGACCAGCTGAGATGAATGGGGAATAAAGGATTTTCATGTGGAAAGAATAATTTTGTTACTTTATTAAGCACTAACGATTAATACTAAGTTTTATGAAGCCATTGAGGGTTTGGGGATGGATTTCAAAGAGCTTATGTTACTTACCCTAATATAGAAATTTTATCTTGAAGTGGGGTGCTGCCTCAACAAAATCTGAAAGTGTGAAGCCTGAGGATAATGGCATGTAATGAGGAAACTGATAGTTAAAGGCTGGAAAAATGGTGAAATCTTTGCTAAAAATCATTGCCTAAATCTTTGCTAAAAATCATTGCCTAGTCTACTTTAGGAAGAAGACAACATGTCTACTAATCGTTTCTAGTTAGATGTTGAAGTGCCTGGCAGTCCTACTGTGTGTTGTCTATTATTAAACATTCAGCATCTTTCAAGGTCGGAAACCCCAGCTTCTTGTAAAAATTGAACTACAAAGACTTTGAGTGACAACACACAGTAAGAAAAACTTTCCACCTTAATAAAGTGACTCAGGACCAAGGTCAGAGTAGGGTATGGCTTCACTTCCATTGTTCCAAGAAACCAATGGTAGTCACAATTAAGTCGCGAGGGAAAGAGGCACGAGGATGAGGAAGCAGCCATGTACAATAAACTTGAGCATTATTTTTAGGAAATAACTTTGGGTATGGTAACTGGCTATATTAAACTGGCTGAAGCAAATAAACCGGAAGTCTACAAAGTTTTTGAGGGAATTGTATTGTCCAGGAAACCACAAAGACACTCGTGAAAAAAAGTCTTTATTTTTCGATTCAAATGCTGACATCAATTCTTATACTCCCACATACAGAAAGCAGCCTTGGAATGCCTCTTCCAAGGAAGGCATGCCCTCAAAAACTCTTTATAAATGTGGCTAAGAAAAATAATGACAAAGAAGTGGTTCCAGCAGGTTATCACCAGGGGCCACAGAGAAGAAGTGGCAAAATAATTCGTCTCAAAGAGTAGAATCAAGGCCTAGTCTAACAATCTCCCCCTACTTCACCTCTACATCTAATGTGAGACTTTCCCAGTTTCTGTGCAGTGGCATTACCGAATCACTAAAGAACATTGATGATCCTGTATTTATTGTTCTTCCTCTTCCCAGTTCTTGGTAGTCATTGTAGATGTCCTATATGTGGATGTGAGGTAGGGGTACAGATAAGCTATCTTGTTGTTCATGTGTCACCTAACCATGAGGAGCCACCCTTAGATCTGATAGAGAAAACAGAGAACCTGGATTCTGAGATGGATGCAGTGAATAAAGGAGCACTGGATTATCTTCTTTGGGGAGGGAGGGAACAGATGTGAGTTTCTTTGATACATGAGATGAACAATACGACATTTTGTTGACTAGAATTTGGACTGTGGTTAAGACGATGTTATGTGTTGAACACACTGTTTTCTCTTCCTGGGCACATGCATTTGCTATTCTCACATAAAAATATATTGGGAGCCATATGACTTATTTAGGTCGATAGAATGTATGCAGAAATAATGTCAGACATTTTTATACTCAGCCCTTAAAACAATACTGCACAATTCTCCATTTCCGTATTTCCCTTCAATGTTAACCTTGTATGTTTTTTCAGATACACTAAAAGACAGAAGCATCTTTGGTCCCTGAGTCACCATTTGGAGGGGAGGTGGTCAGGAGACCTGCCTAGATCTGCATCAGAATGTGGCCTGACTGAAAAATAAATGAATTCCAAGGTCTGTTTGTTATTATCACATAGCCAAATCTATACAGCTTGAAACAGATACCGTAAGGACATTGCAGCCGAGGCCAAGCCAGTTTCTATTCAAGTTTGCAACTGGTGAAAGTCTAGAGAAATATAATCCAAAATGCAGCTAGGCTTTGCACCCTGATTTGAAAATCCAACAAGGGCACTATGTTCCAAATTACCCTGGGTCATAACTGTTCTAGTGTGCAGTTTCTCTGCTCACCAGAATTAAGTTTTCTTTAAAGACTAGACAGAAGGATGCTATAATGCCTATAGAAATCACTAGATTTTTTTAAAGATATTTCATAGTGTGGCCAGAAGAGTTTTATATTTCACACTTAGACCTACCTGATGTATCTCCAAGCATCCGTTTTTCCAGTTTCCATGAGTTCTTCTCTATATCCTCATATATAGGGAGCAGGCATGCTGGTTGCCCTTTTCTTTCCCTAGATTCTGGAATAGAGGTTTAGATACAGATATCAAAAAGACAATACAGTTAAAGAAAGTCATCAATTCCTACTCCTGATGCCTCTCATTTGGTGTCCTTTTGCTTACTCTCCCATAGCATTCTCTAGAAGGGGCTAAAAATTATGCCAACATTAGACCTGGTGACCAATCTAGCATTTGGCAAATAGTTGACTCTCTCTACTCTTCTTAGTCTCCAGTGGTTCTAGACCAGACATGATGTGCTCATTTTTCTTTTATCATATTTCCCTTTATTTTTCAAAACTGATATATGAAATTCTTTGTATACAATGAGAGGAAGTCTTTTTTGTTTTCTCATATGTACTACATTTTTCTCATTTCACTTTTTCCTTCTGATTTTGTCTGTGTTTATATTTTGGTTTTTCTTTGTGTTTTTGTATGAAGGTCTTCTCTCTTCCTTGATTATAAAAACATTTACTTATTATCCATTTAACTAATTTTATTTCCTCGATTTTTATAAATTTAAATCTTTGATCCATCTGGGCTTAATTTTTCTACAAAACATGCAATGGAATCACTTTTTCTTAAGTTTATTTATTTTGAGAGAGAGAAAGGGAGAGAGAGAGAGAGAGAGAGCATAAGTTGGGGAGAGGCAGAGAGAAAGAATCCCAAGCAGGCTCTGTGCTATCAGCTTAGAGCCCAGCACGGGGCTGGATCTCATGAATCATGAGATCATGACTTGAGCCGCGATCAAGTCTGACACTCAACCAACTGAGACACCCAGGCACCCCAGAATTCTAATTTTTCTCAAATGGCTAAGTGATAGTTCCAACAATGTATTTTGAATGATACAGTTTTGTCTGTTACCCTGTCAATTTATTATTCCCCTATTAAACTCCCATTTGTACTTGTTACTGTTTCTGGAGTCTCAGTTATTTTCATCCTTTATTTAAAAATATATGCTCATGTACCTTTAATTTTTTTCCCTGGTTTTCCTCTTACTTGAGTTAATTATTCTTTATTTTGCTGATGTTTATTCATTTGCCTTGAGAGTTGGTATTACCACTTTGGTCCATTCTCCTTCTCATTTTTTATGTTTCTCCTAGAAGGTCACATCTAATTCAGTAATTTCAAATAATATTTCTTTAGAAAGGACTCCAGAATTAAAATTCCTGGTCTGGGCTCTCTCCAAAGTGCCAGAAGAGTAACCTACTCTGTGTATCTCTCTCTTTATCCTATGATCATCTCAAACTTAGTGTATCTAAAATAGGAGCTCATCATTCCTACTCTCTCTCTCTTTTGCAGCCTGAATCTGCTTTTTGTTTCACCTTTCTTACTTTACTCAAAAGCAACACTGTACCTCTTATTGCTCAAAATGGGAAATTCAGATTCATATATTCTGATTAATAAATAAAGTATTTTGTACCCCCCCCATTTCATAATTTCCTTGGCAATTCAAGCTAAGAAACATTTCTCAAATATTCTACCCCATCCATTAATTCAGGACTTGCCTCTTATTTAGACCAAGCCAAAAGCCTCTGTACTAGTTTCTCTTTCTTCAATATCTGCACTTTGCCCTACTCATCCTTTAGACGGTTTCCAGAGATATAATTTAAATCATAAATCTGATCATTGCACTCTCCTGCTTAAAAGCACTTTGTGTCTTTACAATACCAAATTCCTTAGCATTTTAACATTCTTCACTGTTATCTTCACTCTGTCTAGTCCCGTCTTGCACTACAAATCTTGTGTTACAGCTATTTGGGTTGCTTACTACACACCAAACGTGCAGTTTGTGTTCAAACCACCTTTCACATTTACAAACAATTGCCTTCAATCCACTTTTTCTTCTTTGTCTTCTTAACATGTACCTATGTATCTGTCATGGCCTGTCTAAATGCTAGTTTTCTTTTACCTTCCCACATATTCTATTTTTTGTCCTTATTCACTTTGTCCTTATTCACAATAACATCTAGTACAAAATATTAAAGTTACTTATTTGAATGGCTGCCCTTGAGGAGAATTCCTTTCTTATTGATATCCTTATCCACTGCACCTAGCAAGTTACATACCATATAGTATGTATTTGAAAATTGTCTGTCAAATTGAATTCAAATTTCTAGTAACATTTGACCATATTTTCAATGTAAAAGCATACATTCTATTTACCCCATCCCAAATGGTATTCATTCTGGTGAATTATTCTTCATTATTGATTATAGTTTTGGTGGGGGGAGTAATTCTAGGTCCCTCTCTGCTGTGACTTGAGATAATGGGCCCACTTTCTTCTCTGTGCTTTTTGGAACAGCCAGGGAAGGGTGTGTGCATAATACAAGGACCAGAGTGAATGATACAAGGAATAGAATGAATTATACAGTGACTGAGGAACTACCTGGAGGTCACTCTTTTCCTCACCACCAACAGCGTTCTAACTAGAATGTGAGAAGGAGCTTGATTGCTTCTTATTCTTGAGCTTCTGTTTTATATAAAATGTCAGCTTTTTAATGAAGTCTACCTTAATCAATTCATTTGAAATTGTAATCTCCACAAAGTCCTGATCCTCATACTTTATACAACCTCTAAAAAATTTACACAGTATTTATCTTCTAACATAGTACATCATTTATTTGTTAATAATTTATCCACTTCAGACTTTTTGTGTTTACTATTTGCATGGTATACCTTTTTTCCCACCCATTTACTTTCAATCTGTCTGTGTCTTTTTTTTAATTTTTTTAATGTCTATTTATTTCTTGAGAGAGAGATGAGTGTGAGTAGGGGAAAGGCAGAGAGAGAGGGAGACACAGAATCCAAAGCAGGCTCCAGGCTCCAAGCTGTCAGCACAGAGCGTGACGCGGGGCCTGAACTCACAAACTGTAAGATCATGGCCTGAGCCGAAGTTGGACACTTAACTGACTGAACCACCCAGGTGCTCCTGTCTGTGTCTTTATGTTCAAAGGAATAGTTGGAACATACTTTTTCTCTATTCTGACAACTTCCACTTTTTATGGAAAGTTTATATCACTAACATGTAATACAATTATTGATGTGGTTGGATTTGGGTCTACCATTTTATTGTCTTCTTTGTCTCCTCTGTTTTTTTGTTCTCCTGTGACTGATTTATGACTTAGAAAATCTTTAAGATTTTTTATTTTAATTCATCCATTGGCTTTTTAGTTATGCCTCTTCACATATTTTTAAGTTTAAGTAAACTTAAAAATAAAGTATACATACTTATCTATTCACAGTCTATTTGGAATTGATATTGTGCTAGGTCACATAAAATATATATAGGCATATGTACTAGAATCATACAGGTTCATTAACCCTCCAAATCCTTTATGTTATAATTATCACATATATTACATTAAAATACACTACAACACCTACAAGAAAATGCTATAATTTTTGCTTTAATCAGTACTATATACTTCAAAGAAACTAAATGGAAAATAATGGTTTTTGTGTGTATCCAGATACTTACCATTTTTTATTCTCTTCTTTCCATCCTGAACATACAAGCTTTCACTGGGTATCATTTTCTTCATACTGAACAAGTTCCTTTAGCACTTCTTGTAATGCAGATGGGCTAGTGACAAATTTTTGTAGTGTTATTTGCAAACATTCTTCTTTTCTTCTTCATTCTAAAAAAAATTATGCCCACTGGATATAGAATTCTAGATTGATCATGTTTTTATTTTTTATTTTTTTATTTAAAAAAAAATTTTTTTTAATGTTTACTTTTGAGACAGAGACAGAGCATGAACGGGGGAGGGTCAGAGAGAGGGGGAGACACAGAATTGGAAGCAGGCTCCAGGTCTGAGCCATCAGCCCAGAGCCCGACGCGGGGCTCGAACTCACGGACTGCGAGATCATGACCTGAGCTGAAGTCGGACACTCAACCGACTGAGCCACCCAGGCGCCCCGATCATGTTTTTATATTAAAAAATTTAAGATATTGTTCCAATGCTTTATGATCTTCATATTTTTCAATGAGAAGTCAGAAATCATTCAAATTGTTGTTCCCCTCTATGTAATGTGTTCTCTTGCTACTTTCAAGATTTTCTCTTTATTGTTGATTTTCAGAACGATTTTGTTAATTTTGGTACTGCTTTAGGTTCACTGAGCTTCCCGAGTCTATAAATGTATTGCTTTCATCAAATTTGGGGAGATTTTAGTCATTGTTTATTCAAATATTTTACCTGCTCTATTCTATTTCTCCCTGCATTATTGGACTCCAACTGCACATATAGTCAAACTTTTCATATCGTCCACAGACACCTTTTTCAATTTTTTTCAATCTTTTTTCTCTGTTTATTAGATGATTTCTATTGATACATCTTCAAGTTCAAAGGTTCATTCCTCTATTATCTCCATTATCCAGTTAGAACCATCTAGTTAATATTTTTCAGATGTTGAACATTTCATCTAGAAGTCTTATTTGATTTCTTTATACATCTACAAGATTTTCTCCATTGAAATATTTTAAGTTTTTTTCCTACAAGCATATTTTCCTTCACCTTATTAAAAGTAGTTGTAATAGTTGCTTTAAAGATATTGTTTACTAACTGAAACATCTGAATCATTTCAGGGCTGAAGTCCATTGACTGGATTTTCTTTTGAAAAAAAAAATGGGTTTTCATATGTTGAGTGACTTTAAGCTATAGTGTGGACATTGTGAATGATATTTTTTGGAGGCTGTAGATTCTGTTATAGTCTTCTAAACAATATTTATATTTCTGTTTCAGTAGGTAATATACTTAGTAAAACTGCAAACATAGACTTTATCAGAAATATCAGTCTCGATGCAGTTACTTTTTTCCCCTTGGTAGGGGGATTCCTGCTTGCAGTCTGTTCTGTTCTTATATAAGTCAGAGATCAGGCAGAGATTTGGGCAGCACTGTTCAAAATTTGAGATTTCTTTCTTGCTCTTTCTTTTCCAATATTGTCCCCATTTACTTTTCAGCCACTCTGGTTGCCCTCAGCTCTGTGTCCTGGTTCATGAAACTATATGATTTCAGTGTTTTATCTGCCTTATGTGGAGCCATTGGCATCCTCTGTCAATTTGCCCTCAAGCTAAAGGATATAGCAACAAGAAACTCATCCTTTGCATTTTTTCTTGTTTTGAGTCTCCATTGTAGTCTATATGCTTTTCTTCTCTCTTCAAAGCCTTCAAGTAGTTCAGTGCAGTTGTTGAACAGAGTTTGTAGTCATTAGCTTTGGGAGGGACAGTGGTTAGAAACTTACTTAAGCACATTGGAACAGAACTCCTATCATTTATGAATCCACTTTGTTATTATTATTATCCGTGTACTCAGGACAAGGATCATTCCTTTTTTAATGTTTCCGAATAACTAAGAGAAGCATTTGCAATATAATACTGAATACATGTTTGTGAAACGAGTGAATGCAAGAGAGGTGCCTAGGACGGCCGTAAGTAATAAGACAAATATATAGGGAAAAATATAAAAATGTATTGAAAGGTACAAAACAGTATTGCCAAAAATGGAAAAATGCAATCTAAAAATGCATTAGTTATTCATAAATGAATCTGCACATAAAATTACACTAAAAATCATAACTGGGTACCTTTTATGGACATTGATAAGCAGAGTCTACAAATTTATAAGGAGGAACAAAAAGCCATGAAAAGCTGAGACAACTTTGGAAAAGGAAAAGAACAAAGTGTACTTCATTGACGATTAAAAGACTTACATAAAACATATAATTAATTTAGCATGCTTTTGCACAAAAATAGAAAAATATTAAACATAAGATAAAGACAAGAAGCAGAGCCATACATATATGGGTATTTCATATGTGACAGGTGATATGTACAATCAGTAAATTCTTTAATAAATAGTGCTAAGAAAATTAGTTATCTGCACATAAAAATAATATTTGCTCACTTGCCAAATATAAATTCTAGAAAGATAAAAAACTAATTATTTATAAAAATAAAAACTTGAAATGACTAAAATAATAGTAGTTGATATCTGTAGAACTCTGTGGTTAAAATTTTCTTAAAGTAGAAAGCAAAGGCACAGATTTCAAAGAAAAGATAATAAATTTTAATTGTTTAAAATTCAGAAGAGTTGAGCTTCAAAAAAAAATCCAAAGCCTTTTCAGTCCATAAAATGTAAAAGAAATTTTATTCTGACAATTCAACAAGCTATCAGGAATCAATAAAGGAAAGACAAAGAACCTAGTATACACTACTAGGTGGGAAAGTATATGGAAGGCAATTAACAGATGAAAACATGCATAATAAAAATTGAAAAATATGTTCAATATCACCAGGAATCAGGAAGATATACATTTTAAAGATGCGAAACACACTCTTCAGATTGGCAAAAATTAAATTCTGAGACTGCCAAGCATTGGAAAACATGTAGGGAAATGGAAACTCTCACACGCTATTAGTGGAAGTATAAATTAGTCACTATTAGATAGTAATATTCAATATCTAGTAAAGTTGAAGATATATGTATTTTAATCTGAGAAATTCTACTAGGACATAGAAAAACCCTAGCACTTATGCACAAAGAGACAAATATAGAAATGAGCATAGATATTTGCAATAGTAGAGATTTATAATAAACAAGTTCATAAACATGAGACTATAAATAAGATGCCATGTATTTATACAAAGGCATATTATAAAGCAGTATAAACGAATGGAACAGAGATACATGTTTCACCATGGAAAAATGTGAAAACACCGTATCAAATTAAAAAGACAGATGGATAGATAGATATACATATCATGGTACCATTTACATATGCATTTTAAGTTGAAAAAGTAGGGCGCCTGGGTGGCTCAGTCGGTTAAGCATCCAACTTTGACTCAGGTCATGATCTCACAGTTTGTGCGTTCGAGCCCCTCATTGGGCTCTGTGCTGACAGGTAGGAGCCGGGAGCCTGCTTCTGATTCTGTGTCTCCTCTCTCTGCTCCTCCCCTGCTTGTGCTCTGTCTCTCTCTCAAAAACAAATAAACTTAAAGAAAATTGTTTAAATGGTGAAAAAGTAATATTATATATCTTTATAGCCCTATGCCATGTCATAAATATACATAAATGGCATGGGAATGATATGTAATAAATTAAAATGAGTAATTAACTGGGGGTTATTTCTTAGGTGGATGGCATCTATATGGATATTCATTATATTATAATCCATGTGTTTTGTAATTCATACATGACTGAAATATTTAATACAAAATGGGAATAATAATAATACTTTGGTAATAGTATTGTTTGGGAATTAAGTGAGGTAATACAAATAACTTTGGTAAAATAATAAAAAGTTGATGGGGCACTGATGATTTTTCTTTTTCTAAAATTTTTTCTTAGTGTTCATTTGTTCTTGAGAGAGAGACAGAGCATGAGACGGGGAGGGGCAGAGAGAGAGAGGAAGACACAGAATCCGAAGCAGGCTCCAGGCTCTGAGCTGTCAGCACAGAGCCTGACGTGAGGCTCAAAGCCATGAACTGCAAGATCATGACCTGAGCCAAAGTTGGACGCCTAACCGACTAAGCCACCCAGGCACGCGATGATTTTTCTATAAAATCACAACAGCTAGAAGTAATGAAAAAATACATTATGACAATATCTAGCAATATCAATAATGGAAACATTAAAAATGTAATGGATGAGACCCATGCTAAAATTGATTCTATTAGAAGGATAGACAAACACCAATTCAAATAAATAAAAAGATAAATTGAGTCCCTAGATAAGAAGGTTCAAATTTGTAAAGATGTTACTCCTTTAAAAATCAATTTATATGTTAATCATATCATAAAAAATTTAAAGGTAAATTGCTAACGGGGAAGTATATTTTCAAACAATTGTGACATAGTGATAATACTTGAATAAGAACTCTTCCTCTTTTTGTTAATTTTGTGAGAGACAGGGAGAGAGAGAGAGAGAGAGAGAGCAGGGAAGGGGCAGAGAGAGGGAGAGAATCCCAAGCATGGCCTGAAACAGGGCTGGGACTCACAAATTGTGAGATCATGACATGAGCCAATATCAAAAGTCAGATGCTTAACTAACTGAGCCACCCAGGTGCCCTGAGTAAGAACTCTTTTTAACCAATAAGAAAAAATAAGACCGCAGAATTTTAAAATAGCAAAAGAAATGAGCTAATTTACAGTGATGAAATCTAGATAGCCAGTCAACACACAGAAAATGCTCAATTGTACTAGTAATCTGAATTACAATATTAAAAAAGCAGTAAGTTTCACTTTATTAAATTAGCAGACACTTTTTAAATAATCTAGTAATATTGATGTAGGCAAAATTTCCGTAATAGTGGCAAGAAAAAGTCAGGGGATTCTTCCAGAAATAAACAATTATAAACATGGGCAAAAATACTAAAAAACTACCATTTGAAAGTACCGGAAAACATCAAGTCGCAGGCAAAAACTTGAGAAATATTTATTCTAGAAAAAGTGCCACTGCAATGGGCAAGAACTCCAACTTTGTGGCTTTCTGATCTAGGGAAGCTCCGCTATTAACCCTAAGTGAGATGGTAAGAAACCACAACCTTAATAACTTGAAGTGGCGAATAACAGAGTTCAGATCCAATAGAAGACTTGGAAATTATATACTCCAAAATCCGAACATAAACTGCCCAAATCCCTGGCAGATTTCTAAATTAGTGTTTCAAGATTAAAAAATAAATAACAGTATACAATAATGATAGTATAATATAAAATAATGACATATTTGAAGAATACTTAACCTAAAATAATGCCATGTGGAAATTCTAAGATTCAAAATTATATGTATAGTGTGTGCTCATTTTAACAGGGAGGAAAAAAAAGGAAACAGAGGAAAAGAGAAAGAAAAGAAGGATTTATATCTTTCTTTTGTTAGTTGTTTTCTTTGTTGTCTTCTTTGTTTCTTGCTCCAAGAGGGCATAGATTTTTTTTAAGTTTATTTATTTATTTTGAGAGAGAGAGAAAGAGAAAGAGAGAAGGAGCAGGGGAAGGGCAGAAAGAGAGGGGTGAGAGAATCCCAAGCAGGCTCTGCACTGTCAGCAGAGTCCTACATAGGGGTTGAAATCGCAAAGTGTGAGATCATGACCTGAGCCAAAATCAAGACTCAGATGCTTAACCAACGGAGCCACCTAGGTGCCCCAAGGGCACAGATATTTTTAAGAGAATTCACTTCCAAATCTTCATTTCCTTTAATGTGTATTCTCTCATAACACAGGTCTGTCTTAAAATAAGTTGAGATATATTTTAGATTCTTTTCCTACTACCACCTTCACTGTTAAAGAAGGTCTTCATGACTTTTTTTTTTTTTTTAGTGGATGATGGTAGGTATCAAACTGCTATTAAATTTAGATTCTATGACGTCCAATAAACCATAGTTCTGTTTTAAAATGTCAATACTTGGGACTTGTCAAAAATTAAGTGTTTTCAAGCTACTTTCACATGATGAAAGATGCCTGATGTGAACGTAAAAATGCTCTCACCGTGTTTCAAATTTTATTTTAAAGTATGTGAACCAAAAACATGAAGCCCATTGCCTAAAGAATCCTGTCAAACAAAAACCTTTAGTGAGTAGTGTGGATTTTACTGAAGATCATATAGGGAAAACAACTCAGCAGACCATTTAAAAATGTTTTACTAGACATTTCTGTTCTCCCAGAACTTTTAGAGTACATGGCCCCTAGAGTTTTGAATTTGCTTTCTCCTGTTCTTTCCTACTTACAGATTTACAGGCTCTTTTCTCTGCTCTTAGATACTGCCCCAGCGTCTCTCTCTAGACTTCTGTATCTAAATTTACATCTGTGTTTCATGCTACAGAACACTAGTGCATCCTTTCCAGAAACTATCTTTGTTTACTTGAGCCTGATTTTGGGCTGTTCCTTTGTAAACATTACAGAAGCCTTTGTAAACACATACATATGACCAGTAGAGAGTTCTCCAAAATATTAATGTTTATGGGGAATTTTCATTTTCTTCTTTGTGTTTTTCTGTGTTTTTCCCCCAAATTTCCACAAGCACCTTGTTACTTTATAATAAAAAAAGAAGTTATGAGAAATTGAGACATAAAAACTAAAAGAAATGGAATAAAGATTTATGGGAGCTAAAAAATGATAAAGAAAGCTTCACACGTCAATGGCAAAGGGATGGATTATTTTTTAAATGCTACTGGGAAAATTTAGAAAACAAAAGTTTTTGATCCTCACTTCATATTACGTTTGATAAATTTCAAGTAAAGAATTCAATGTAACAAATAAAACAATATTTTTAAAAACCTAAAGGAAACTAAGGTTAATGTTTAACAGTGAGAGGACATTCTGGGTATAAAATGGTTGATGCAATCACAAGGAAATACACTATAGCAGAGATACTCAAAGTTTCAGCAGATCAACTGATTCCATAAAAATTATAAAATGCTGTTGGTAGTAATATAACTTAAATCACCAGATTCTCTAGTTAGATGGCATTTATGGCGTATCTAAAAAGTTGCTGCACATAAGACAAATATATTGTTAACTTTAAATGCTTTAAAAGTTTGGAAGTTGAAGAAAACAATCAAACATATTATTTGGAAACCAAACACAGTTTAAAAACATATTTGTTTCCTGTTTCCCAATTTTGAGGATGCCACATGTAAGAAAACTAAGTCTTAGAGTGGCCTGTTTTCATAGAGTGATGCAGTCCTCCAGGTAGGGCCCTTCTAATCCACGGCTCTCCATCGTTAAGACCTTTGTTCAGCAAAATACACAATTGTCTGCCTAGTACTGTTCCAAAACCAATGGTCAGAGAGTGGGGAAATTGAGCCAAGAGGAGCCTGAGCAAAAAGGAACTAAACAAATTGTATCCTACACTCCAACTTCAATCGGAGCCTCATTCCTTTTGCTTGTTAAATATATAGGGGTACCAAGTCAGATTCTGTTCGATGAGTTTGCTGTTACAAATGCACACAAGTTTGAGAAATGTGTACTTCTGTAAACATTCATATGCCAGTTATGACCATTTCTTTAAAAATTATGTTTAAATTCACTAAACCAGAAGATATCTTCCTATCTTTGCAATTTGATGTGAATCAGGAAGTACAAAACAATAATTGTATTCCCAATTAGGTATTCAACAAATAAACAACAAAAATTTCTTATGCTTGCAGAGTTCCAGAAGGCCTTCCCAATAAAATCATTTAGCCTTTGTTAAATTTTGCCAATGAGAATGTAAATTCCGTAGAGATTATTTTTTCCAGTAGTAGTTTCTACTGCAACCTAACCTTGGCTTCTCACAGAGGAAATTGATGTATGCTGAGCATTTAAACAAATAAGTAAAAGATTTGTCTGTAGTAGGTTTCAATATTTCTCTTGTAAGTGATAAGCCTACCACTGTAGTATTCCATTTAAAAGTATAGGTTTTCCATGGGGCACCTGCGTGGCTCAGTCGGGTAAGTGTTCTACTTCGGCTTAGGTCATAATCTCACAGCTCGTGGGTCCGAGCCCCGCGTAGGGCTCTGTAAATCCTGGAGCCTGGAGCCTGAAGCCTGCTTCGGATTCTGTGCCTCCCTCTTTCTCTGCCCCTCCCATGCTCACACTCTGTCTCTCAACAATAAATAAATGTAAAAACAAAACAAAACAAAAAAAGCAAAAAAAAAAAACCCACCCCAAAACGACTAGTTTTCCAAAAGTCAAGTTTATTGATGGGAAGTGACTCTTTTTTTGGGGGGGGACAGAGGGAGAATTGACTATTTCAATATAATACATTTATATAATTTTTTAAATATTGTAACATATAGCACAAACAGAAATTAATCTAAGTAGTGCAAAATTGTTTCAGCAGAGTGTACCCGAATTTGTCATTTTGGGGCATAGAATCTTAACTCAGGGTAGTCACTGTTTAGGTGTGTGTATTTAAATAACTCTGGATTCTTTACCTTGGACAAGAGGTATGTTAATATATGAATGGCTAAAAGTGAGTATGAGGATGTATGAAGGTAAGATTCATATAGCCCTTACTACGTGCCAAGTATTTTAGGCCATTCATAGGTAATCATTACAGCAGCATTAAGAGGAAGGTATCATTCTTATCTCCTGTTGAAAGATAAAGACACTAATTCAAGTGAAGGTCCCTAGCTTCTCAAGTTCACATAGTTATTTAAAAGTCAAGATTTAAAACCACTAGCCAAACTCTAGTTCAGTCCATTAAGTATTTTAATTTACTGTCTCAAATGAACATGGACATTTGAACAATAGGGATAGTTTGACTTTTACTTAGGAATTTATAAAGTACATAAAGATATTCTGATATCAAAATCCTGAACTTAGCCAAAGAAATCTTGAGCAAGAACAAAGCTGGAGACCTTACACTTCCTTACTTCAAAATATATTACAGGGAGCGCCTGGGTGGGTCAGTGGGTTGGGCGTCCGACTTTGGCTCAGATCATGATCTCTCGGTTTGTGAGTTCGAGCCCCGCCTCAGGCTCTGGGCTGACAGATCAGAGCCTGGAGCCTGCTTCAGATTCTGTGTCTTCCTCTCTTTCTGCCCCTCCCCTGCTAACGGTCTATCCCTTTCTGTCTCTCAATAATAAATAAATGTTAAAAAAAATAAAAAATAAACATATTAGAAAGCTTCAGCAATCAAAATAGTATGGTCCTGCCATAAGAACAGATACATAGATCAATGGAACAGAATCAAGAGACCGGAAATAAACCTCTGCATATGCTGTCAACTAATCTTCAATGAAGGCACCACGAATACAAAACAAGGAAAAGATAGTCTTCATGTGCTGGGAAAACTAGATATTCACGTGCAAAAGAATGAAATTGGACCCCTCAATCACATCATACACAAAATTCAACTCAAATGGATTAGAAATTTAAATGTACGATCTGAAACTATAAAACTTCTAGAAGAAAACATGGTGGAAAAATCCTGGGTATTGGTGTTGGCAATGATTTTTTGAATCTGACATCAAAAGCAAAAAAAGCAAAAATAAACAAGTGGGACTACATTAAACATAAAAGTTTCCACACAGCAAAAGGAGCCATCAGCCAAATGAAAAGACAACTGGTGGTTGGGAGAAAATATTTGCAAACCACCTATCTGTTAAGGAGCTAATATCCAAAATATATGAAGGAACTCCTCTAACTCAATAGCCAAAAAACCCCCTCATATTTGCTGTTCCTCAGTTTAAAAAAGTGAGCAAAAGATCTGAATAGACATTTCTGCAAAGTAGACATACAAACGGTCAACAGGTACTTGAGGAAGTACTCAACATCACTAATCATCAGTGAAACGCAAACCCAAATCACAATGGGATATTACCTCATACCTGTTAGGATGGCTGTTATTAAAATTAACTTGGAGGAAAGGATGATCACTGTTGATAGCCAAATTAATCACCTGGAACATCAAGAGGAGGATTAGTGTTAGAAGAAAAAAGTCAAAGGGGCACCTGGGTAGCTCAGTTGGTTAAGCCTCCAGCTTCGGCTCATGTCATGATCTCAGAGTTCGTAGGTTCGAGCCCCTTGTCGGGCTCTGTGCTGACAGCTCAGAGTATGGAGCCTGCTTCCAATTCTGTGTCTCCCTTTCTGCCCCTCCCCCACTCACGCTCTGCCTCTCTCTCTCAAAAATAAATAAATATTAAAAAAAAAAGAAGAGAAAAGGTAAAAAGGGCCTACTGACTGTGTTATAGGCATATTACATGAAAAAAAAGACACATATATATCCTGGAAAAAACTTTGAAATCCAAGAAAAAGGGAAAAATCTTGTAAACAACAAGTAATCCATAAATGAAAAGCATCACTTTTCATCTGCAACATTTGAAGCTAGAAGACAGTAGAATAACATCTCCTAGTACTGGGAAGAACGACTGAACCCACCCAAGCCATTACTTAGCTGTAAGAGTAAAAGAAAGTTCAGAGTCCCAAATATACTGTGAAGTATGCTTTCCAGGGAAAATAATGACAAAATATTATCAAACTAACCAAAACACACAAACAAACAAACAAACAAGCAAAACACCAGAACCAAAACTGCATAACGAAAGCAACTGGGAAGAAATAGAGGTGATCAACAAAGAGCTATAAATACATAGTTAATCTAAGTGTCTGGGAATGGTCCACATGGATTAGTCGCTCTATACTGGAAGGGAATTTCTGATAATAACCTAGAGATGCGAGCATTACATTTCCTGAAATAAAATACTGATGTGAGGGTGAAGGCAGAGAGAGGAAAGGAGTCAAAAGATTCCAGTCTCACTTTGGGCGAGGATGGGGGTAGAGGAGGAAAAAGAGAATGAAAGTGAAATCTTACAGTAGTGTCACTTGAGAGCTTTGCTGAATTCCTTGCTACTTGCTGTCTGACACTGTTAATGACTGGACAGTTCAGCTGTTTCTCAGAAGGCTACTGAAGAATCACTTCATAACCGATAGTGCATGGATCACAACACTAGAAACTACTATTAGACCATTTGCTTCACCATTTTCTCCATGTCTGGAAAGCACCTTGAAAACTTTAAGAAAATGAAGAGCTGTTTTATTCAGCAAATCATTAAGCAGTGACAAAGCCTTCTTATATTCAATGGGTTTTTCCTAAATGCTTTGTTTCTTTTGGCAGTTACCAACGTTGCTATTGGTGGTGGTGTTTAACTGCGTGACCTCCACGCTCTTAACAGCTTCTTTCCAGCTGTGGGAAGGGTGGGACCACAGCAGCCCAAGGAAAGTACCTGTTATCTTTCCGTGCTGGAGAGCGTCAGGGAGCACCAATTCTCACCATCCTTAGCCTTCCTGCTCTGATCTGTGTTCTTCGGGGTTCTAGCGCTTCTGCCCCGTGTATGTGTTTCTCTCTGCTAACTATTTTGGATCCTTGCCTCCGCTATAACTGTGTAGGCATGCACCGTCTCTGCAATAACTCTTGGCTCCTGACTCTTTCGCCTCGTCACTGTATCCCCTACATACCCTCAAGGCTGTGGCCCTGGCTCAGTGCCTCAGGCTCCCTTTTGCCCTGAAAGTGGGCTCAGACAAATCGTGACTATCACCAAATAGCATCAACAACTTTATCAAAACTCTCTAGATCATCTCTTCCCCTGAGGGATTACTTTCTCAAGTGGAATCTTGAAAATGGCATGTTTCTTATTAGAGAAGTCCAGGGGGGCACGAGGCCCAGGTCTCATCCTGTTAATCATCTGAAGACCTTCAGGAGAATATTCTCCAAACATAAACCCTGTGTGTCTTACCTTCACTTCTAGTTTATTTAACGATATTCTTTAAGTAGGATAATTTTTATTCTTACATAAATTTAAGTTAAAATAAGTTAAAAAATAAAAATATAGATGTGAAAGTAGGATGGGCCACCACTCCAGATGGAAGAGCGGCTCTTAGAGCTAAGGGAGGAAGATTGAAGACATCAAAATAGAACCTAGAGAAGTGGTCTGGGGCTGGCCGTCCAGGTTCCAAGACCTCGAATACCAGAAAGGAAGAAGATGGTGAGAGCAGGGAGATGCAGCTGGGCCTTCTTCTAATTACCCATTCAACATCTGGAGGAGACAGTTGGGAAGTGAACATTGCATAAAAGAGAAGGAAGACAGGAAATTGGAGGCCAGGGAATCTGAGATCAACAGGCAGATAATGAAGGTGCAGGATCTGTAGACTCACAGAGGCTCTCCACCACAAATACGGAGGAAAAGCTTCTGGAGACGCAGAGGAGGCCGAAGCGGTGTGAACGCACATGCTGGGGGGGGGGGGGGGGAGGAGTTGATGAAACGGGACCCTGTGGTCTAAGATTCAGGCAGCGTAGCTGTTTGGGAAAGAAAGGGCTGAGCACAAAGAAGCAGTTGGAAACCCAGGTGAAAAACAGAGAATTGGAGAAAGGAAGTTAAGGCCGGACAACTGAAGTGACAATTGAGGGACAAGAAAGGGTCATGGAAGGGCTGCAGCGAGGTAAGCCAGGGACCTTAAAACATACAGGGAAGAGGGAGCAGACAGCAGAGGACAGTCAAGTGAGGCACGTACAGGTTTGGGAGACCGTGCACTGGACTGTCTGTGAATGCTGAGGCTCCGGTCAGCACCCCACAAGTGAGGTTGTAGCAGCATCTCGGCACTAAGGAAAACATTCGTATGAATCCCCAGAGGTGTTTCTTCTCCTGTACCTGGGCAACCCCTGAACAAAATCTCCGGGTCAACATGGAGCTTTCATATGCATTCAGATGCGCAACGTAGTTGGACTTATGGGGGAAAGGGTCAACCCTGATCACCATATTCATGTCATCTTGTATTTTATCCAGTTGGCTGATAGGGAAGCACAAACTTCGTGAAAAGGAAGAAAGCTGCACTTAGGAAGAGAAACCAGCACTGCATTTGGTTGAATGGTCCTCCTCCAGCGAAGGATTATATAATGCCACCAAGAGAGAATGATGGCAAATTACCAGATGGTCTAAAATATACTGTACTCAGGAATTTTGTATTCCTTAGCCAGATGCAGCTACAGGGTATACAGAGGTGTTCATCTGTGCTTAAACCTCTCATAGCTAGGCTAGCCTGAGAACTTTCTGGTCATTCACACATCTGGGAACTACAAATCTGATTCGAGAAAGCTTTTGCAAAAAATATGTATCATTACCACAGGTCCTTCCATGGGGGTGGGTTAGTGGTGAAGCAGTTTTCTCTCATCTTCTCTCGTTGGCTTTGTGATGCTGGGCTGATACTCTGCAAATTACATTTCTCCTTTGCCATCTGGCTCCCTGTTATGCTTGGCCAATTGTTGGGCACCAGGGAGAAGCAAAAAGACAGGAGAGGGAAGAAAGAACTTGCTCCTTTCTATTTGCTGGCTATTCCTGTGTCTGTCATTCACCACTGGCTCTTCCCTCCGATTCTAGAAACAGTTTGTTCCACTTTTAGGATTCTTCTGGCATTCTCAGAATAAAAATGAATCAGCCTCACTGATTCTAAAATGTGAGCACAAGCTGAATAGTGTCCATCCCTCAGAAGTCTAGGTCTCAGCTCTGGTTGGATCCCTGAGACAGCTCCTGTAGGTTTCTAGGTTCTAAAAATCTCCCCCATCTCCCTTTGTTTAGAGTGGGCAAGCCTAGGGTTAGGGCTGCTTCCTAAGCTTACTGTATCTTGTCGCTCCAAGTTCCCATTTTGAGTTGCCAGTCCTCTAATACCTAACCAATATTTGACCTTCAACAATTTAATCTCTAATTGATTCACCAATTTCTTATATTATCTGAATTAAAAAACTAGTGAGATTCTTGTGATTGAATTCTGAGTAATTTAGAGAGGTAAAGGTCTTCTGCAGTGAATTATATGGAAACCTTCTTAAAATTCTCTTGTAAGTCTACCTCTTTCCAAATGATTCTTCTCCTTGTGGTTGTTAAGGATCAGTCCATTCACTGCCAGCCAGCTATCCTGGCTCATGGTCTACTTTGGAGAGCTGTTACCCCACTCCCAACCCACCACACTCACATATGTATTTCAAAAACACAACTGTATGACTCTTTCCCTTGGGAAAGCCATATAAGAGGTATTGTCTATCTCTCCCTCTGAATGTTTATCCCCTCTTTCTCAAAAATCAGCCACCATGGAATTCTGTTGGAAAAGCAAAATTGTCACCTTGTTAAATCTTTTGCTCAGTTAAATCTTCCTGGTCTTTAATAAAGAGAAGTACAATGTATACTGTGTCACCAGAGGTCTTCCTGTTTGTGCTGCTATTTTTTCTTTTCCTTGAGCAAGCAGGATTCCTCTGAAGAGCTATTGTACTTAATCCAGTCCATTAACACCTCTTTCAGCAAAGTATGAGAAAACACATCAGTATTAGGATTGAATCTCTGTCCCATAAATTCTGTTTCCTGTGAGATGCTATCACTAAACAAGTCTCTTTTTTCCCCAGTCTTATTGATATATCTATATTTATATCTGTATACATACTATATATTATATATATAACTTTACAACCTATATTTTATATATATTATTGATATCTATAATATAGATATAATTTTAGGACCTATATATAACATATATTATTGCTATCTATATCTATAATATATAATAAATAAATATATAATATATAATAAAATCAGTAACATGTATATATATATTGTACAACATGATTATTTGATACACGTATATATTGTGAAGTGATTACCATAAAATGTTAGTTAACACCTATATTCCCTCACATAATTACTATTTTTTTGCATGTAGTGATAACATTTAGGTTCTATTCTCTTAACAACTTTAAAGTATATAATATGGTATTATTAATTAGATCCCCAGAACTTATTCATCTAGCCAGAGTTTATACCCTTTGACCAACATCTCTCCATTTCTCCCATCCCTCAGCCCCTGGCAACCACCACTCTATATTTCTATGAGTTCAGGTTTTTAGCTTCCACACATAGGTAAGAACATACAGTATTTATCTCTCTCTTTCTGACACATTTCACTTAGCATCATACTCTCAAGGTCCATAGTGTTGCAAAAGGCAAGATTTCCTTCTTTATGATTGAATAGTATTCTATATACATACAAATTGAATGATGCAATGTACACTGGGGTGCAGATATTTCAAGAATATGATTTTATTTCCTTTGGAAGTATACCCAGAAATGGAATTTCTGGATCATATGGTAGTTCTATTTTTATTTTTTTGAGTAACCTCCATACTGTTTGCACGATAGCTGCACCAATTTATATCCCCACCAACAGTGCACAAGAGTTCCCTTTACTCTACATCCTTGCCAGCACTTGTTATCTCCTCTCTTTTTAATAATAGCCATTCTAACAGGTGTGAAGTGAAATCTTATTGTGGTTTTAATTTGTATTTTTCTGACAATTAGTGATATTGAGCAATTTTTTATGTATCTGTGGCCTTTTGTATATCTTCTTTGGAAAAATGTCTTTCAGGTACTCTGATCATTTTTTAATTTTTTTTATTTTTTTGCTATTTAACTGCTTGAGTTCCTTATATATTTTATTTGTTTATTTTTTTATGTTTATTCATTTTTGATGGAGAGAGCACAAGTGAGGGAGGGGCAGAGAGAGAGAGGGAGAGAGAGAGAGAGAGAATCTGAAGAAGGCTCCAGGCTCCGAGCTGTCAGCACAGAGCAGGGCTCGAACCCACGAACAGTAAGATCATGACCTGAGCTGAAGTCAGACACTTAACTGACTGAACCACCCAAGTGCCCTGAGTTCCTTATACACTTTAGATATTACCCCTTATAACATAGATGGTTTGCAGATATCTTCTCCCATTCTCTAGGTGGCTTTTTCATTTTACTAATTGTTTTTGTTCTCTGTGGGGTTGTGTGTGTGTGTGTGTGTGTGTGTGTGTGTGTGTGTGTGTGTGCAGAAACTTTTTAGTTTGGTAAAGTCCAGCTTATTTTTACTTCTGTTGTTTGTGCTTTTGGTGTTGAATCCATAAAAAAATTGTTGCTAGGACTAATGTTAGAGAGTTTTACTTTATGTTTTCTTTTAGTTTTATAGTTCAGGTCTTACATTTAAGTATTTGATCAATTTTGAGTTGAATTTTGTATATGGTACAATGTAAGGGCCCAACTACATTTTTTTGCATATGATTGTTCAGTTTCCTCAACACCATTTTTGGAAGAGACTAACATTTCTCCACTGAGTTATTTTTGGCTTCCATTTCAAGTATTAGTTGGCCTTATATGTAAGGGTTTTATTTCTGGGCTCTTGATTCTGTTCCATTGGTCTGTGTTTCTGTTTCTATGTAGTACCATACGATTTAGATTACTATTGCTTTGTAGAATAGCTTGAAATTGGAATTGTGATACTTCTAGCTTTGTTCTTCCTTCAGAGGATTGCTTTGGTTATTCAGCTTTTTAAGGTTCCATTTTAACCTTAGAAATATTTTTTTCTATTTGTGTAAAAAAATGACATTGGAATCTTAATAGGGATTGTTTTACATCTATAAGACGGCTTTAGGTAGTATATACATACTAACATATTAATTTTCCAACTTGTGAACACAGGATATCTTTCTACTTATTTGTGTCTTCTTAAATTTTTTTCATCAATGTCATATAATTTTCAATGTAGAGCTGTTTCACCTCTTGGGTCAAATGTATTGTTTTTTAAAATTTTTTTAATGTTTATTTATTTTTGAGAGAGAGAGGGAGAGGGAGAGAGAGAGACAGAGAGAGAGAGAGAGAGAGAAAGAGAGAAAGAAAGAAAGAAAGAAAGAAAGAAAGAAAGAAAGAAAGAAAGAAAGAAAGAAAGAAACCACAAGCAGGGGAGGGGAAGAGAGAGAGGGAGACACAGAATCCGAAGCAGGCTCCAGGCTCTGAGCTGTCAGCACAGAGCCGGACACAGGGTTCAAACTCATGAACTGTGAGATCATGACCTGAGCCGAAGTCAGACACTTAACCAACTGAGCCACCCAGGCATCCCCAAATGTATTGTTTTTGATGCTACTGTAAATGAGATTGTTTTCGTTATTTTTCTCAGATAATCCATTATTATTATTATTATTATTATTATTATTATTATATAAAATTCTATTAATTGTTCTATGTTGAGTTTGTATCCTGCGACTCTACTGAATTTTTAAAATTAGATCTAACAGTATTTGAGTGGGATTTTAGTACTTTCTCTATATAAAAACATATTGCCTATATACAAAATCAGTTTTGCTTCTTTTTTTCTGAATTGGATACCTTTTATTTCTTTTTCATACTTGATTGTTCTAAGACTTCCAGTATTATGTCGAATTAGAAATGGCGAAGTAGGCACCATTGTCTTGTTCCTGATCTTAGTAGAGAAGCTGTCAACCTGTCACTGTTGAGTATGATATTAA
This sequence comes from Panthera leo, assembly GCF_018350215.1. NCBI lineage: Eukaryota > Metazoa > Chordata > Mammalia > Carnivora > Felidae > Panthera > Panthera leo. The sequence continues at coordinate 50,494,940 of NC_056695.1, read as the reverse complement.
CGGTGAGCTTTACACAGTTGACCTTTAATATGTTGAGACACATCCCTTCTAGACCAACTTGGCTGAGAATTTTTATCATGAAAGGATATTGAATTTTGTCAAATGCTTGTTGTGCATTTATTGAGATTATAATATAATTTTTATCTTTTATTCTATTAATGTGGTATATCACATTTATTGATTTGCATATGTTGAACCATCCTTGCATCCAGGGATAAATCCCACATGATCATGGTGCATGATGCTTTTAATATTCTGTTGAATTCGGTTTGCTAATATACTGGTGACAGTTTTTACACCTATATTTACAAGGATACTGGTCTATTTTTTTTTCTTGTAGTGACCTTATCTGGCTTTAGAATCAGGGTGATGCTGGCTTTGTAAAATGAGTTTAGAAATGTTCCCTCCTCTTCATTTTTGGGGGCAGGGGCGGGAATAGTTTGAAAAGAATTGTATTATTATTCTTTAAATATTTTGTATAATTCACCAGTGAAATTATCTGGTCTTGGCCTTTTTTTTTCTTGGGAAGTTTTTGATTGTTGATTCAATCTCCTTACTTGTTCAGATTTTCTATTTCTTTATGATTCAGTCTTGGCAGGTTATATGTTTCTAGGAATTTATCCATTTCTTCTATGTTTTCTAATTTGTTGGTGTGTAATTATTTGCAGTAGTCTCTTAGGATCTTTTATTTCTGTAGTATCAGTTAAAATGTTTCCTCTTTCATGTGTAATTTTATTTATTTGAGTATTTTTTCTTAGTTTAGCTAAAGGTTTGCCAATTTTATCTTTTCAAGAAGCTAGCTCTTCAGTAAAATACTTCCCAATTTTATTAACCAGCTGCTTCTTGATGTTTGAATACATGGTAAGACAGTCAATCCTATAGATATTAACCCATTGACTCACTATTGTTTGCTATAAAAATAAATTCCTTGATCAGAAGCAATGTTGAGTGGGACACCATGTCAATAGATAAGGCTACCTTACATGCCCACAAATGACGCTGATGGCAAAAATTTTGCTGATAGGAAAGTTAACTCTATTTTAAGAGTAAACGTCTATTCTGTAATGAAGATGAATCTCTGCAACCACTATGATAGACAGGGTTCAATGTAATTGATCTTCAGAGATTAGCCGGCTAGTCTACCTAGAAAATGATATCTTATTGGAGATTTAATATTGGTCTGATTTGCGTAGGTTGGGTACTCATCTAATGTCACTGTTAGCACATCCCTGGTGAGGGGAAACCCACGTTATTTAGCAAAACAATAATTTACATCCTGTCACCATGGCATTTGGTTCATAAACCCATTTAGTTACCACTGCAGTGAATGGGGAGAATGACTGACTGACATGCATAGCGTGCTCCACACTGAGCTTTCACACGAGACACAATTATCCTTTCACTTTGTGCCCATTCCATGAGAGCCACCCACAAAACTTTCCTCATCTTTCCTTATTACTTCACAATTGGATGAAGCGTTAATGTGCAGATTATCATCAGAAGGTTATGATCCACTTTTGATAAGTATAGTATGTATATATGGGGGAGGTAAGGTTGAGAAACCTTTATTCTATTTTTCACTGAAAATCTATGCTATGTTTGTTAATTTTTCGTCAGCTGGATATAAATGGTAAAAGGGGTGTTTTGATCAGTACCGATGGAAGAGCAGCTATGCATGTAACAAGAAAGTGCATCACTATCTGAATAAAATATTTGGCACCTGAATACTAACTCAGGTATTGCTTTATCCAAATTAACAAACAACATATTCCATTGCCTTAATTCAAAATTAAAAACAATAGTGAAAATTGTGAATACAATCAAATGATGGTCACAGATTTCTTCTTGTCAATCCATTCTCCATGACATCAGCAGAAACACAGGGCACCACTATTCCATACGGAAAAAACTATCTATCGAGTACAAAGGGAAGTAAAGGATAAAACATAAATATTTCATCAAGATTCTACGCTGTTCTAGCAAAATCCATTTTCATTATTTCAAGTAGCTTTGGCAAGTGGAGTATGTCTTCAGTACAGTCAGTATTTTAAGAGCCTCGACCTATTATTACTTGATATTAGAAAATATCATGATTTCTAATGTTGAAGATATTCAAATTTTATTAGAAGACTAACTTGCTCTATCATTTTAAGTGAGCTTAAACACACATTTTACTAGTGTCACAGTTTGATTCTGGAAAGAGAAGCAGCGCAGCTCACACAATCTCATTACCCCACAAAGAGTCAGTCTTAGGCATTTAGGTATTTGCTGACTAGCAATACCATGCCATGGGTTCCAAGAGATGGCCTTACTCTTGGAATGGTCTGCACATTTCAAGGCACAAGGGGGAGGAAACTATCTGGGCAGCTATGTGTAGGGAGATTGAGGTATTTGGGGCTGATCAAAGAAAAATATGTGATCATGCAGTGATCGTAGCACACACAAACTTTGGTTGGGCAGCACTTTGACAGGATTGCATGTGGGGAAACTCCCTTGCAGCATGAGACTGTCCAGAGGCTATGGTAATGGGCCCACCATCCAGAAGTGGAAGAAGCGAAGGGAACTTCTGGGGGAGAAAGGACCAGAGAGGGGGCTTACATCACCAAACGCTGGCATATCGTGGAGGAACTAGATCACATATCCGTTGCTGGTGGGAATGCAAAATGGTGCTTGGGGAACTACGGTGAAGGGAACATTTTAAATGCCCAAGATCCGTGTTAGTGTAGAGTCTTGGCCATTCAATCTCTCAATTTTGAGATGAATAGAAACTGCCCCCTCTTCATCAAATAACCTCATTAATTCATGTTTATTTGAGCACCAGGTAAAGGTTTCTAATAAAGTCATGCTTCTCCAGTTTCTCAATACCATGACCAAAAAAGAACATGCATCTATTCTTAACTTATTCCTCAACCAACACAGCAGAGGAGGTGTATCTCCTCTTTTCTAGAGGGAATCTTTCTAGCAATGCTAGAACCTGCCCATTTCCTGTCTTCTTAGGAGATTTCCTCTATCAATTATGTTATATCTCTGGTATTTTTAATTTCTCCCTCTCTAATAGCTTTTCCCCTACAAACTATGTTTGCTGGAACCTCTCCCTAAATTTCTTCTCTTTTCTGCCAAGCCCTATAAGAGAATGATTTACTTTCACTGTCACACTTCTCTCATTTTAAATTAACTCCTTAACTCACCACAGTCTGTTTTCTGCCTCCCAACACTCTGCTGAAACTGTTGCCACCAAGGTCACCTACAATCTCTGAGTTGCTAAATGCAACTCTCCGTTCTTATCTTATTTAACATTTAACACTTACTTAACAGCAGAATTTGACCCATTGACCACGGTCTCTTTCTTCAGGCTCTCTTCACTGGCATTTGTGATCCCTTTCCTCCTGGTTTTTCTCTGCCCTCTTGGTCCTTCCCTTCAAAGGCATCTGTCTCTCCTTTTTTCCCCCTTGAATATTGGTGTTTCCCAGAATTATTCATGATATGCTTCTTTTACTTGCCATATTCCACTTGCTTGTCTTGCTCACCCCATGGACTTTGGTTGTCACCTCTGCGGTGATGGTTCCCAAATCTATCTGTCTAGATCAGATGTTTCTTGAACCATAAACCCATATGCCATTTTGATGTTACTTAAGCATGTCAGACTAAAATCTCCAAAGTGAATTTATCAACCTCCAAACTGCTCTTCCTGTATTCCTCATTGTACCATTCATGCCACCTCTCCTCGCAAAGATCTTAAAAACGATACAGGACTCTTTTCTCTCTTACCATCAAATCCTGTTGAGACAAACCCCTTAATAGGTTTTGAACATTACATCTTCACTTCTAATAATACTCTTTTAAATTAAGCCATCTTCTCTTTCCCATAGCGTAGTGCTGGGAACTTATTATTCTCATGACAATGAGCCTCTGTGGCAAGTTCCACAGCCAAACTCACAGCTAATTCTGGAAACAAGGGTGGCTCAGAAAAGCAACATTTCAGGGTCCTTCTTTGATTGGACACATTGACCAGCCAGATTGACCTCTGGTTGGCCTAAGCTAGTCTTCAAAGGAACCTCCTCTCAGCCTCTCAAATAAGAAGTGGAGGTGTGTATGGCGGGGGGTATGTGGGTAGAGGGTGGGTAGGAGAGGAGGAAGGAAGGGTTCCTTTCTACCCTAAACATGACTCTTATTTTTACATAGCCCAGAGAAGGGAAACCTTAATTATGTTCCTTTGTATTCCTATTTCTTTTTTCTACTCCAAAATTGAAAATCTCCAAAATTGAAAAGGGTGGGGTTTTCTTTTCTTATCCTTCTTTTCCCATTCATACACTAAGCTTTAATGGTGGCCAGCGATATCTCCTCTACTCTGGGAGAATTCTATGAGCATGGGTCATGCTGGCTTGGTTGTTAGACAAAGTGGGAAATAAACAATCTGGAAAACTGTCTTTCAAGATAATAACCTGTCTTACTGCTTAATTCTATTTTAACTTTCAAAAGCCGGATACACCTCTCTATCCCTATTTTCTTTACATACACACCAAGGAGACGGATGCCTTAGGCCAAGAAAGTGAAGGTCATGTACCAAGCAAGGAAAAAAAAAAAAAAAAAAAAAGAAAGTCACATTAAAAATTTAAAGTTATTATCCTTGTTAGAAAGGATTTAAACATATAGCATATAGTTTCATATTCCCACTTTTAAGATTGAAATTTTCCATACTATACTTAACTCTAAAAACAGTCTCCTATTTCATGCCCATTATTCAAAATCATCTCCTCTCTCAAATCCCTCCTTAAAACTTCTCTGAAACCTTTTATAAGAAGGGAGCCTGAAGGTCTTTTCTTAAAGACAAGAAAGCAGGTTGAATTTAAATAAAAGACAGAATAAGATAGACCAAGCACATGGGAAGAAAAAAATTAATAAGCTCACCTCTTTCAAGTAGCTTTTCCATTGAGTTTTTACATTTTAACTCCTTGTTTTATTTTTATCTCTAGTGTAGAAATATTCTTCATGGATTGTAATGCTTTTCATTCTGAAATACATCAAATTCATTTCAACCTCTACTAATAATAGTAGTAAATTTAAAATAAAATACCAGTAAATGTCACATTGAATTTCCTTCTTACTCAAATAGAGATAATAATGCCTTTTCCCAGACCTTCTCAAGGAATCTATGAGGATAAAATGGATAAAGTTTTAGGATGATTTAAGCTTATTAGGGAAACAATATGAAGTATAATAATTCCCATCTTTTCAGAGTTCACACTTCCTTGAAGTAGTTTCTAATTCACCATAGTTGTAGGCTTTTTGGGTTTCTCCTGTGTTCAGAGATATTTTATATCTGTATGCAAAACGAAGTAAGATAAATTGTTTAGGTTATAAATAGGTTTATTAAATAGTTAATAGCATGCAAGCAGAAAGTGAAGCAAATGAGTACAAAATTAAAGATTGTATAGTGTTTGAAACATTAATTTTTATTGCAGACAAAATTGTATTTGGGTAAAAATGTAATTTATGCGATATTCCAATTTGTCCTCATTTTAATTTTTAATAAATTTCCTATCCAGAAGTAAATTTTCTACATCACTGACATGGCTTATGGCATAGTTTTTAAGTAAGTCCCAAGCTTCACAGCAGGTTGTTCTGGCTCTGAAGGCTACTAATATCAGGCTATAAAAAGGCAAAGGTGGTTTTCAATTTCAAGTTAGCTAAATCATTTGGAGTGAACATGAATTGCATCTTACTTTTTAATGATAGAAAAATACGGACAGTTTGCATAGTATATTTTAGGATGCATTTATTATGCTGTATCCCAAGGAGTTTTAAGTAACTTAACAAACATAGATGATGCTCCTTTAACATCTTGACAAATTAAATAACACAATCATCAGTAAAGGATGATGAAATGTACTACACTCAAATGATACTCCCAAGTGTCCCTTATAAGCAGACTTATAAGACAAAGTTCTGAAAATCATACATTTTTTGTAAAATCTCCAAACATACATAGCATGAAAATTTCTGTTTTCTCTTTGTCCTCTATTTACCAGGGTTTAAATGGAAGTCAGCAAAGTGAACGTAGACCTGCACCCCCCACCCCCCTGTATTAGAGAAACAAATGTTAAAATCTGCTTCTCTTTCCCTGGCTGGTCTCACCTTCAGATAAAAGAACTGAATCGAATGTATACATATTGCCAGCTCCCAGGGTTGTACTTCATTTTGAGCCCCCAGTGTGGAGGAGTATGTATGCAAGTGAGTATGTATGCTCACTTTCCAAGTGAGCATGGGGGGGGGGCGGGATGGGGGAGGAGGATGGGGGGGGGGGGCTTGTTTGGCAGGATTCACATCTCTGGTGAATGATTGGCTGCACCTCTGATGAAAATAAAAGTTAAAGAAACCCTGACTTATTTAAAAATATATGGCTGGTTTTTCTAACACCAATGTCTTTGTGTCTCCAACTGCTCTGGAAATCTCACTTCAAAAATATCAGGGGGCACCGTGGGGCATTCACTTCTCTCTCCCTGGGCAGCAAAATCTTAGTCTGGTGAGTACAAACTGTGTGCACAGTGCCACATGTCATAAGCCATTTGGGAATGATTGAGCATAGTGAGAATAAAATGGCCATTATTTATACATTAATTGCCGCGCCCCCCCCCCCGCAAGAAATCTACAAAAGCATGATTTTTTTTTGTTTCTTTGTTTGAGAGTGTTTTTGTATTTAATGAGTAATGAGCTCATATGAAAAATTTAAAGAGTTTTATTTAAAACATAATAATAGGGTAGGTCTATTTTTAATTTTCTGAGGAACCTCCACACTGCTTTCCATGGGGGAGGGGAAGGAAAAAAAAAAAAAGAGGTTAGAGTGGGAGAGAGCCAAAGCATAAGAGACTGTTAAAAACTGAGAACAAACTGAGGGTTGATGGGGGGTGGGAGGGAGGGGAGGGTGGGTGATGGGTATTGAGGAGGGCACCTTTTGGGATGAGCACTGAGTGTTGTATGGAAACCAATTTGACAGTAAATTTCATATATTAAAAAATAAATTAAATAAATAAATAAATAAATAAATAAATAAATAAATAAAAAGATGAAAAAACAACGACAACAAAAAAAAAACATAATAATATCCATGAAACCTCCCTCACATACTTACTTTCTGTACTTACCGGCTCTTACTCTCCCTCCCATTTGCTCTCCTATAGACAGTGTGGTCTACTTCACTCAGTACTCTGGAACGTGCTATTCCTTCTGCCTAGCATATTCTTCCTTCACATTACATCATTCAGAGCTCTTGTCAACTGGCACCAATCAGAGAGCTCTTCCCTGACCAGCCTGTCTTTCTCCATTCCTGACATTCTTTTCTTCACAGCATTTGCTACTAACACTGCATTTATATAGCTTTTAGTATATAGTTTCAATTTCTTTTCCTACTACCACTAAAATGTTAAGTTCCATGAGGGCAGGGTCTTTGTCTATTTAATTCGGTACTGCACCCCCTGTGCATATTATAGGTGTTGCATAAACTATTTTCTGATGGATGAATACTTATGTTTAAAGTACTGATGAACTGAATTTGGATCATCGAAGAGCTGAGAGTACTGAATAAATGTAAAAACAATAAATGAAATATTACATACATTTTGAAAATGTCTGTAAATATCACAAAAAAGGAAAAAGCCCAGAGATTTTGCCCATAATACTAGTTTTACATGTATTCTAGGGTTTTTTTTTTTTATTAGAAAAATTTGGATACGGTACAAGATGAATCTACTTTGTACTGAATTAACTTATCGGAAAAAAATGTTAAAGCAAATATCTAATGCAGCCAGCAAGGACCTTTTAGTTTTGAAATAACATAATTTAAAAATATTTCTGCAAATTAAATTCCTATATTCTTTCCAAAGCCTTGAAATGTTTTCCCATCTAAGCTGGTACAGAGATAATTAGTGATACATTCTCGAGTGAACCTTACCTCTGCTGGTGTGTGGATGCTGTGGAATCATCACTGATACAACGAAGGGGACTGTTGAATTACAGACATGGAGTTGGCCTGGCAAATGCAGCAAATTAATAATACATCACCAGAAGGCTTGGAAGCCTTTTACTGTGGTTGCTCTGTCCTCCCAGTTCTCCTTCTTTGAAGACATAAACTTAAATATGTATGGGTTAACATTTCAGCAACAAAGACCAGAGTTTATTCTCTCTGAGGAGAACACCAACACTCAAAAGATTTCCATCAATTCATAGTGCTTACTTGTAGAGTGTTTTCTTTATTTCTGTAGCATTTTATCTAAGCTGCTACATTATTGTCTTTCTGGGATATTTATTCTGCAGTCCTCTTTCTCAAAGCCCCTTAGAAAATGCCTTGCTGATGATCATCTGGCCACGATCACTTGACATGCTAAGATTTAAGGGATATGTTCGAGCAGGTTATCATCAGGCATTCTCTATATTTCAAATGTTCTTACATTTGTCTGTTCAAGGTTATTCAGAAAAAATAATTATGCAATATATTCAGATACATTTCTTACATTTGCAAGAAATATTCTATGTAGAGTGCTACTCACACAGATGTATCCATACCATATATATAGATTTATATAGTTGACTGCGGATATCAGCAATACCTTTATATTTACATATTTTAAATATGAAGACCCTGTAACCCTAGTAGAGACATTTTTGAAAACTGGAAAAGATGCCCTGAACACCACCACCTTCATATATTATTGTTAGCATGTTATTATATTTCCTTCCAGTAATCTGATGCATCTTATACCGTGTATCACTATGTACACAATGTTACATCTGGTCTTTAATCACTTAAAATCACAACATAAGCACTTTTTAATGTTTCCTACATAGTCTTTTAACTATCATGTAACTTCTGGAATCATATCACATCAAATGTACTTCACCTTGCCATTATTGGATATCTAGATGAATTCCAATATCATGCCATTAGAAATACTATGGTTTTAGTATCTTCATCCTTGAAGATTTTATCCTAGATTTTGGATTACTATTTCTTTAGGATAGATCTCCAGATAGGTTATTATTTGGTCACTAGTTTTATCAGATTTGATACAATATTACCAAATAACTTTCCAAAATGTAATGACACCAGTAGTGTTTAAGTGCCATTTTCATGATACTTTTGCCATGCTGATTTTTATCATTACTACTTATTTACATACTAATTTAAATTTCTTAGGTGGAAAAAAATTAGTAAGACTGAACATCTTTTCATTTGCTTGGTTTCTAGTTTCTTTGTGTGTGTGACATATCTGGTGTGTTCTTTGAGTGTGCTCTTAAAATTGTCTTATTGACTGCATATACTGTTGTTTCCTTGAATTTCCACATTAAAATCTCTTAATATTCAGTACATAGATACTGAAAGTAAGTTACGATCAATTTCTAGAATCTGTTCATATGGATAAAGATAAAATATATCCCCAGTATTTCTCCAGAATATTTTTAAATTTGTATTTTGATTATTTTATACAAGGAAGCTTAAAATGTTTGTATATTAACATGTTTTCATGAACAAAAATCTTTTCATAATATTTATAACCTTATGTACAAAGTGTCAGTGCTTCTCATAAAGTTTCATCTTCTAGTTCCTTGCATTTAAAACACAATTTAATTTTAAATATGTACCTAGATTTTTTTCTGGTGAATGGTGAAGTGAACATTTTTTTTAACCATGTTTTAAATCAGTTCTTACAACATAATTCAAGTTTCCCGCCAGTTTGCCTTGCCTCTGTTATCAGCTATTAATTATTTATGAACCAAAATATCTACTTTTGCCCTGTCTATTCTATTTCAGTGTTTTTAAATTTCATATTCTAGGACTAGACCTGCAGGCCTTTACCTATTACAACCTATAATAGTTAATCCCTTCTACTTTACATTTCTTTTAAATATTTTCTTTTATAATTTCTCAAATTATATCTCTGAAATAAAACTTATGGAATCTTTTAAAAATAAAATTTACTTTGTAACAAATAGAATCCAATTGTTCTGTAGAAATAAATTAGATATCTCCAACGATATGTGCTGTTCTTTTATTATGTACCCTTTTATCATGAAACATATTATTCGTACAATGGAGTAGATAGTATATATGTATATTTAAATAATAATAAAAGGAACATAAATACACTCATCAATATTAGGAAATAGAACAATGCCTTAAATGTCTTCCTTTTTCTCCAACCAGAACCCCACGTCAGGCTCTGGCAAAATTGTCACTGAATTCAAGACCTCAGCTAAGATCAAGAGTCAGATGCTTGGGGGCAACTGGGTGGCTCAGTTGGTTGAGCAGGGGGACTGCCAGAAAGTGATGTGTAAGAGACAAGCAAGGATAGTTCTCCAGGCTTCAAAATTGTGCTAGATATCTGCCCCAACTCAGAGACTTCTCCATTTTTCTCCACTCTACTCTCTCCTCAGTATGTTTACCTGTATTGACTTTATTAATGGCTTCCCTTGACTTTGGCTACCAGTAGGATGTAGCTAAAGCAAAGCTCCTAGAAGTCTGGAGTGAGGAGAACAGTGAGGTCAGGCTTATTCCCCGACTCCTTCCCTGTGGTGCCACATGGGTTGGTTTGATCTCTGGTTGAAGTCACAGTTCATATCAAGGCAGCTCTCTCTATAAGACTCTCTCATCCAGGTTCTGGGGACTGTTAATTTTAATGGCATCTATTAGATGATAAGAGTCTTTGTAAAGAGTCCACATCTTTGAAAAGACTTACTTTATTAAACCCTCCTCAAGTTATCCATTTCCAGTAAGACCCTTCCTGATTCAACAATGCCAGTTCTCACTTTTAATAGAAAAGGACTTAAAATATGCCTCTTTCTGTTAGGCACTTGTTCCAATGAGATATCCTACATCTAGCCATCAGTATCTCATATTTCCTTAATGTGCATTTAGTCCCACTAAAGATACCCTAAGAGCATCCCTAGTTCCACTTGCTTTCTTTCAAATGCTAAGACAGCTCATCTGTTTCCAGTTAATTCCATCTTGCTTAAAATAGTTAGCTCAAATTTTCTTGCTTGCAACAAATAAACACTACCTTTTACATATGCTGATGTTTTCACTACTCTATTTTCTTACTGAATATTATAGCCATGTAGAACAGAGATTTACCTCTAAAATACACCATTGTCATAGGATTCAATGATTGTTAGATCACAGAATGTAATCCTCTGACTACATTAAAACTCTCAACTAATGCAGCGTAATTAAAAGAGGGAAAAAAAGCATGAATGCTTCTTATGATGATGCTACTGAGATTTTTTAATGGGTGGTTCCATTCACAATGAACCATATAATTTAACTCTACCATTTTCCTAAAATTGATACTGAATTTATCAAACATATCACAGCTTTTATAATTTTCATATATCTCAAATCATCCTGGCATATAAATGCATAATCCGTTTGTTAACATTTGTTGAATTTTGAATATATCTATCCTGTTTTAAATCTTTTCTTTTTAAATTTTTTTTCAATGTTTATTTATTTTGAGAAAGAGAGAGAGAGAGAGAGCAGGGGAGGAGCAGAGAGAGAGAGGGAGACACAGAATCTGAAGCAGGCTCCTGGCTCTGAGCTGTCAGAACAGAGCCCGATGTGGGGCTTGAACTCATGAACCGCGAGATCATGACCTGAGCCAAAGTTGGAAACTTAACCGACGAGCCACCCAGGTACCCCATATCCTGTTTTTAATCTTTTAAATATAATCTTACTCAGTTGTGGTGAGAAATATTTTTGAAGTTTCACTCATTCTGGTTTCTAAGTATTTTCCAGTTCCAGAGTTTTCAGAAGAGATTCCCTGTAGGTAAAGAAAGAAATGCATCTATTAAAATTAAATGGCTCAATATTTTAGAGAATAGTATTATACCCACACTAATTTTTTAGAATTATTCTCAGGCAAAAATAGCTAATATTGCCTTCCATGCGATTATTTCTCAAGGCATGACATAGCACATCAAAAATATCAACTTGGAAATAATCAATCTCATTAAAATGCTAGAGATGTGTGGTACCAGTAATTTTATCTCAAAATGATGAGTTATCAGCTTTATTAAGGGAAATATTCCCTGAAACTTAGAAAGCATTACCAGGTATATTCCTAAGTGGGGTGTGTGTGTGTGTGTGTGTGTGCACGCACACATGCCATAAACAATAATTTGAATTTAAACAATTTTTAAAGGACTGAATAAGTTATGATATTTACATATGATGGAATAGTACTTCATAACAAAAAGAATATATTGACATACAAGAGCATAAATGAAACTCAAAATAATTATACTAAGTGAAAGGTGACATATCAGTAAGAGTACTTACAGTATGGTTCCATTTACATAAATTCTAGAAAATTCAAACTGATTCATAATTATGGAGAGCAGACCAGTGATTGTCTTAGGAAGGAGAAGTTACAAAGAGACAAAAGGAAACTTGGTGTGGGGGGGTAATAGTTATGCTCATTGTATTGATTTTGATGATTCCTTCTCAGAATAGCCATGTATTAAAACTCATCAAATTGTACAGTTTAATTATGTATATTTGTTGTATATCAATAAAACCTCAGAAAAGCTGTTAAGAAGAAAAAAAATATATAAAAGGGATTGCATTAGTGAACACAATGGTATAGCTCATAACAGACAACTTCTTGCTGAAATAAATATGCATCACAGCTGGATAAAATATATAAAACATGAAAATATACTCAGCATCACTGATCATCAGGGAAATACAAATCAAAACTACAATGAGATATCACCTCACACATGCCAGCTGAATGGCTAAAATCAACAAGACAAGAAACAACAGGTGTTGGTGAGGATGTGAAGAAAGGGGAATCCTCTCGCACTGTTGGTGGGAATGCAAACTGGTACAGCCACTCTAGAAAACAGTATGGAGTTTCCTCAAAGTATTAAAAACAGAACTACCCTATGATCCAGCAATTGCACTACTAGGTATTTACCCAAAAATACAAAAATAGTAATTCAAAGGGATACATGCCTCCCAATGTTTATAGCAACATCCTCTACAATAGCCAAATTATGAAAACAGCCTACGTGTCCTTTGACTGATGAATGGATAAAGAATATATATATATTATACATAAACACACAATGGAATATTTTTCAGCCATAAAAAAGAATAAACTATTGCCATCTGCAACAATATGGATGCAGCTAGAGAGTATTATTAATGCTAGGTAAAATAAGTCAATCAGAGAAAGACAAATACCATATGATTTCACTCATATGTGGAATTTAAGAAACGAAACAAATAAATAAAGGGGGAAAACAAACGGAGAGGAAGGAAAACCAAGAAACAGACTCTTAACTATAGAGAACAAACTGATGGTTACCAGATGGGAGGTGGAGGGGAGGTGGGTAAAATGGGTGATGGGGATTAAAAAGTGCACTTGCTTGATGAGCACTGGGTGTTGTATGGAAGTATTGAATCACTAAATTCTGTACCTGAAACTAATATTGCACTGTATGTTAACTAACTGGGATTTAAATAAAAACTTGAAAAATATATAAACATATCTGGAAAAAAAAGAGATATGGTCAAAGTAAAAATTCATAGGAGTTTTTATTTTTATTTTTATTTATTTTAAAAGTTCATTTATTTTTTTTTTTAATTTTTTTTAACGTTTATTTATTTTCGAGACAGAGAGAGACAGAGCATGAACAGGGGAGGGTCAGAGAGAGGGAGACACAGAATCCTAAACAGGCTCCAGGTTCCGAGCTGTCAGCACAGAGCCCGAGGCGGGGCTCGAACTCACGGACCACGAGATCGTGACCTGAGCCGAAGTCGGCTGCTCAACCGACTGAGCCACCCAGGCGCCCCTCATAGGAGTTTTTAATGAAGTAAGGATGTATTCAGTTATTTCAAAGGATATATATATATATATATATATATATATATATATATATATATATACACACACACACAAATAAAAGATATAAGAAAGAATGTAATATAAAAAATAAAGTAGAATAATAAAAATAAGTAATTAATTTAGGAAAGCAAAAAAGAAGGAATAGAAGTACAAAATAACAGAGACTATAAGTAAAAAAAAAAGAAAGAAAAGCAAGATGGTAAATCAAATCCCAGTAATTGCATTGAATGTATATTGACTAAATATTCTAATAAAAACATCTACCGCACTAGAATTTTTAAAAGGTGCATCTATATGCCACTTATAAGAAATAATTTTTTAAGTTTATTTTTTTATTTTGAGAGAGAGGGGGAGAGTGCGGGAGGGGCAGAGAGAGAGAGAGAGAGAGAGAGAGAGAATCCCAAGCAGGCTCCACTCTTTCAGCACAGAGCCCAAGCGGGGCCATGAACCGTGGCATCACAACCTGAGCTGAAACCCATAGTCAAAAGCTTAAACAACGGAGTCACCCAGGCGCCCCCAAGAAATATTTTTTTAAGACATGTGTTTATTTTTGAGAGAGAGACGGAGAGAGTGCACGTGACTGGCGAGGGATAGAGAGAGAGGGGGACAGAGAACCGGAAGCAGGCTCTGGACTGATAGCAGTGAGCCCGATGTGGGGCTTGAACCCATGAGCCATGACATCATGACCTGGGCTGAAGTCAGACTCTCAACAGACTAAGCCACGCAGGCGCCTCTTACAAGAAATAATTTTTAAATATAAACATAGACAGGTTGAAAGGTAACTTATAGAAAAGGTGTACCATAAAATCGTTTAGGAAAAGCTTGTGTGAATATGTTAATATCAGTCAGAGTAGACTTTAAAGCAAGACTTACTAAGGGAAATAAAGATGGATGTTCTATAATTATGAAACACTTGATTCAGCAGGAATATATTATAATTCTACATTTGTGTATACAGCTTTAAACTATATAAATTAAAAATCAATAGAATTAAAAGGATAGACAACCCAAAATCTTGGAGATTTTTAACATGTATCTCTCAATAACTCTCAATAACTGACAGAATAGGCAGACAAAACAAAAGGCGTGAGGACACAAGTTTTAAACAATGTTATTAACAAACTTGCCCTAATTGGCATATCTAAATACTGTATCCAATAATTGCAGAATGTACATTTTTTCAACTGAATGTGAAATATTTATCAAGTAGATAACTAGAGAAAATAAACAGAGAATTAAAGTAGATAAACCTCACACTTTCAAAGTTTGATACAGTATGTGTTTTCCTGACACTGTAGAAATCAATTAGAACTTAAATTATAGGGGCACGTGGGTGGCTCAGTCGGTTAAGCATCTGACCTCGGCTCAGGTCATGATCTCACGGTTCGTGGGTTCGAGCCCCTCATCAGGCTCTGTGCTAACAGCTCAGAGCCTGGAGCCTGCTTTAGATTCTGTGTCCCCCTCTCTTTCTTCCCCTCCCTGCTTGTATTCTCTCTTTCTGTCTCAAAAATAAACATAAAAAATTAAAAAAAAAAGAATTTAAATTATAGAAAAACAACAATTGGAAAATGAAAATTAAGGAACAGCAAATATATTAAAATCAACAACAGAGTCCAGAACACTACGGAATAATGTCTTTACTTCACAGTGCTAGTAGTGAAAACTATTGTTTTGAATTGCTCAATGAAAATGTTCAAGTATTGTTCAAGAATGAGAATGAAATAACATTTTCAGAAAAGAAATCAGAATGTATAAAGAATGTACATTGAAAAAAAGGAAAATTGTTTTTGAAGGAAGGATTTTTATATTAAAAATGGTAAACAATGTGATGGGCTATTTTAATCTGTAAAATCATATCCTCCAGTACTGGGACATTTTCTTGTATTATTTTCTTGATAATTTCCTCTTTTTAAAATTTTTTCTATTCCTTCTTTCTGGAACTCTTAAGCTTTTGATGCTTACCTTCTTGGACAGATTCTCTAATATTATTTTTCTTCATTTTCCCCCTCCTCATTTCTGTCTTACACTTTCTCAGAAATTTCCTCAACTTTATCTTTCAAATTTCTAAATTTTCTATTGATTTTAAAATATTTCTGCTATTTAATTGTTACTTTTCTGTATTTCTTTCTCCTGTGGATTTTCCCTTTTTTTAAAGTATAGAATTCTATTTTTATGAAACAAATGCAGTATCTTGTTTTATTTCTCTAAGGATTTTATATGGGTGTTGTGTTTCCTGCATTGTCCCTGTTAACTCCTTCGTCAAATTTGTTCTTAAAAATGTTATATATACTATATTATTTAATGACTAAACTATTTTTGCCTATCTTTCTCTATTAGAACTCTATAAAGACTGGGATTTTTTTCTGTTTTATTCTTTTCTGTATCTGCAGCACCCATAATACTGCCTAGCACATAGTAGGAACTCATTAACAGCATCGTGAATGTCACAATGGATGTTGTTAAAGATCTTCATTATTGTCTGTTTCTGGTGATACATATTTAGGAATGAAGCTCTAAATAACTAATTAGGTCCTCTGTGTGAATGGTGAGGCTGGTCAACGGAAAAGATTCGCTGTAAATGATGGGGTCTACACTCAGCCAAATCAATTTGAGAACTCCTAATGTTAGTACCTATAGGTCTGCTTTATGAGCTGGTCTTATCTTCAGAGAAAAATCATCCAGACTCCTTCTTCAGTGACTTAGACTGGCTCCCAGAAAAGTGAAGCTAAGAGATTGAGGAGAGTTGGAGCATCACCAATCATTATGTAGATTTCTGCTTAATCCACTCTTTGTCCTGCAACTCTTCTGCTCTCAGCTATGCCTGATGTCTTCAAGACCAGAGTCATGCTCAGTCAGCCCTTCTATAAAGTACACCCGGTCTTTTGCTCAGGGGAGTGAGGGGCCACTGTTAGACTGTGTGAAGTGGGAATGGCGATAGGAGAGGTGTAATTACGTATTTATAACCTATTTCAAAATTTTTCTGATCCACCACATACCATCCATCTTCAGAGGATCTCTTGCTTCCAATTCTCTCAGCTTTTCCAGATTTGCTCTGAAAATTAGCTTGCTTCCTGGCAAGGCACTTAGTTTTCAGTTTTCTGTGATTTGCTAAATCAGTTATCACTCATTCAAATGCTTTATGTCAGAATTTTGTTATCACCTTTCGTATGCTTTCATTGCCTCTTCCCTTGTTCTTTGCAGGTTGAACCCTCACTGTAGTGGGTTTATGGAGGAATCAGAGGTAAACATGCATGCTTAAAATCCCATAAATTAATTGAAATATTTCCCTGGACTTTAAATCCAACTTATGTAGAATAGCCCAGGACTACCACAAAACTTTCCTTGGCCAAATATCAAAGAGAGAAAAGTTGGTAAGACTTCTATACCATACAAATATGGTATAGAATTAAGTGATTGCATATACTGTTAGACCACATCAAATTCAAAAAGCAGCATAAGATGTGCATAGCTCCAGTCTTATATCACTTCCCTGATCATGCATAAAGAATTATCTTTCTACAGTTCAAAATCAAGTATAGAAACTAAGATAATCAGTTGCAGAGACATTAACAATAATAATCATAATACACAATAATTAGTAAAAAAACTCCACAAACATATTTCAGATATATATTTGAACAAATCCAAATATGCATAAGACACACAATTAAACAGGTTCCTCAAATAGATATTATGTGCACTATATTCTATAAAATATATTAAAAAGAAAACCCTTTCCCCAATAAAATGAAAGCATACCAAACGCATAAAATTAGATCACAGGTCAATTAGATTCTAGGCAGTAACCAAGATATTTTGTTCAATGTCATGTTATGTCGGAAAAGGAGCCATGACTTAAATTAAGGTCTCTTGAATCAACATCCTTCAAGTTGTTTTTCTCCAAAATTATCCTTCTCATCAAACTGGAGTTCTGTATACTGTGTTGACAACAGATTGTGCCTCAAAGCAAATGCTATCTTGGTAATAGGCTTAATTTTACATAGACTATATACAGCTTGTAGGACAGAAGACTGCATTCTAGTCAGATGGGAGCTGTATCCTGAAGATAGAGTAAAGCCACTAAATCAATAAAAAAAATAGTAAGTAATAGAATAAAAGGAGAAATCTCTGACGTTAAGAAAAACGTACCCCTGTCACAAAATGACTCTTACATTTCGTGTTTGGACACGGAGGCTGAGAGAGACAACTACATTCATAAGGAACTTTTCCTGAGCCAAAAGTACCCAGGCACAGAAGCAGACCAAAGCCAGGAGGAAACCCCCCTCTGAAGAGAGCTGGCCAAGTCCAGGAAAAAAGAAAAACAGATCTCGAGATTCTGACAAGTCCAAAGGGAGGGCTGCATTGAAAGTATTTGTGGAAAACTTTAGAGAAACCACAGATTGATGAAAGGCTCAAAGAAAGAGAGACAAAAAAAACCTAAGTTGAAAGAAGTATGCATTCTATGAGTATAGGACCATATAAGGAAGTCTACTTCGATGCCTGCTTTGTAGAACTAACCATAGCAACGAGTGGTGAAGTGATGGTCTTGAAAATAATTTAGTTTCTTACTTTAATTCTGCAAGTGTAACCTGAGTTTATAGCCACAAATCCATTACCTTCAATCATTTTTTTCATTTAGTGTATTGGAGAAAACATTATTTCTCTCTTTTCATTCATTGATTATCCTCAGTTGTTTGGCTTCCATCTCTCTCCACTCCACCGTGAGCATGTTCAACGTGCTGCTAGTTACTTCCTGGAATCATTCAAACTGCACAGAGAAGCACAGTACATTGGTGGCAACT
Source organism: Panthera leo (assembly GCF_018350215.1). Taxonomy (NCBI): domain Eukaryota; kingdom Metazoa; phylum Chordata; class Mammalia; order Carnivora; family Felidae; genus Panthera; species Panthera leo. The sequence continues at coordinate 50,476,237 of NC_056695.1, read as the reverse complement.
GTTCCATTCACAGCCCTAAAGTAAGATTGAACACACACATCATCTTTGTTCCTCCTTAGGCATCGCCAACAGAGGGCTGTCCTATGTAAGACTTTCTACAGACACAGGGAATGAGTAAAACGAAAAAGGCAAAAAAACTAGTATTGGTCCTCAATGTTCTTAAATTTCAATTCCTGATAGAGAATTCCTTACTGGCTTTTCCCCCCCTTGATCCTGTCATGCTACCACTGCATTTAAACCAAATCTTTCAGATTGCTTGTTTTCTTCCCATCAGATCTTCTCTCTGCACACCATCTACATTCACAGGAAAAAAAAAGGCATAACTTTGCGAATTATGCAGAACAACTTAGCATTTCTCACTTTTCATGTCTGTATAGTCTTTTCTTGGCTTTGCTACTTTTTGTAAAACCACCCCCCACATCAGCTTTTTTTTTCCCATAAAGGAGCAATATTCTCTTCAAGATGTATTTGATTGTGTCTCCCTAGAGCTGTTCAAACTGCCAGTTGCTTTTAACTGTTCTCCAAAATATTATAATTCTATCGAGTAATACACATACATAGCCAAAAAATATAAAATAATAAATGTTTGTAATAAAAAGTAACATTTGCTTAATTCACACCTCCCCTTCTCAGTCTCACTTTCATGAAGCAAAATCCTCTAAATGCATGATTTCATTAAACAAATTCTAATGATTACTTCCTTTACTTTAAATAATAATTATAATTTAATACATTATCAATTGATGGCCACACAAAAAAGGCAAAGATTTACTTACAAAACCTATCCCTTTTTCTTTTTTTTTTAAATTTTTTTAATGTCTTTTCAGTGTTGAGAGAGACAGAGCACGAGTGGGGGAGGGGCAGAGAGAGAAGGAGACACAGAATTTGAAGTAGGTTCCAGGCTCTGAGCTGTCAGAACGGAGCCCGACGCGGGGCTCAAATTCACAAACTGCCAGATCATGACCTGACCCAAAGTCGGCCACTTAACCAACTGAGCCACCCAGGCATCCCAAAACCTACCCCCTTTTCAACTTTTTATCATTTTTTTGTTCTTACTATTTTATTTTCTCTATTATTTACATTTAAATAATAAACCTGGTTGTATAATATTGGAAATATTATCCATTGTGCATTTCTCTCAAAATCTTTTGCTGCCTTTCGCCACCCTCTCTCTGATTCAGTGTTATTCATTGCTTCTGAGGTATTCATTTCATAATGAAAAATATAAAAGAATAGAGAATAAAAAAAGACAAATTCTTGGCTTCAAATTTCATCATAATCAAGACAACCAATGATTTTTAACTGGCAAGAGCCATGCGTTTTGGAGCTCCAAGGTGGAAATGTTAAAAGAAATAGAAGGCAGGGTTTATGCAGAAATAGAATAGAAAGTGCCAGATACCCCTGCCCTTCTTTGGGGAAGGGAAGAGATTCAACACTGACCAGAAAGCTTCAACACATACTTAAGCCAGAGGCCACCAATTCCCAGAGCATGAACAAGATTTGTTTTGTCTACAAGTCCAGTTTACAGAGGAAGAAGAGAATGAGGAGGTAAGGGAGCAGAGGTGAAGACAGGGGGAAGACTTTGCATGTCACATGTTATCCCACGCACTGTACTCTGATTCACTCTGACATCGCAAGCCCGACAGCCGTACCCTTTCGCATTTGCCATTACCAACTTCAACCTTCTATTGTTTCCACGGTTTCAGACAGCATCTTTCTACTGTGCACCAACCACATTAGAGAGGAGTTTCTCTCCACCTCATCTTTCCCCTTCAACTTCCCAACATGTTACGAGCTTAAAATGAACATTTACATCGTCAAAGTTGAAAATTTTAATTTCTGCTCCAGGCTGCTGTCTTCTATGTTTTGTCCATAACTTAAATCAGTAAGTTGAAGAATAACAAATACTTCAATTCTATTATTACAGCTACAAATAGATTTTAGCACGTAGTCAATTAGTGAGCAAATACTTAGCTCTTTTCCTAGAGATCCAATAGCAGGATTCTCAAGCAAACCAAAGGAGAATGATTGTGATGTATCGGTGAAATGGATTTCTCTACACTTCATAGTTTTTTCATATTTGCAACTATTTTAGTCTGATCTGCTTAACATCTGGACCATGAATTTCCTATACGTTTTTTATTGTTGTCCCCAGAGTGTCTGTAATTACTTTTACGATTTTGTTGTTTGAGAAATAATTTACCTTCACCACATCAGTCCTCTCAAGCAAATCTTTTATTAACTTATCAATTGCTTATAAACGACTTTATTCTTATTTTTTAAATTGTGGTAAAGGACACTGAACATGAAATCTACCCTCTTAACAAAACTTTAAGTGTATTGTATAGTATTGCTAACTACATGTGCATTGTCATACAGCAGATCTCTAGAGCTTTTTCATCTTGTATGACTGAAACTATATACCCATTGAACAGTAACCTCCCATTTACCCTTCCCTCCAGCCTCTGGCAACCACTGTTCTCCTTTTGACTTCTATTTTGGGCTTGACTACTTTAGATACCTCATATAAATGGAATAATGCACTATTTGTCCTTCTGTGACTGACTGGCATGTTTCATTTAGCATAATGTCCTCAAGATTTATCCATGTTGCATATGATAGCATTTCCTTCTTTTTTAAGGTTGAATAATATTCCATTGTATGTATGCACAAAATTTTCTCTACGCATGCACCCATAGGAGATTGAGGTTGTTTCCATGCCTTGGTTATTATGAATAATGGTGCAATGAACATGGAGTACAAATATCTCTTGGAGAGCCTGTCTTCAATTCTTCTGGATAAATACACAGAATTTCTGGATTATATGCTAGTTCTATTTTTAATTTTTTGAAGAACTGCCAGAGTGTTTTGGATAGTCGCACCCTTTTATATTTCTTCCAATGGTGCACAGGGATCCAATTTCTCCATATCTTCACCAAAACTTGTTATTTTCTGCTTTTTGTTTTGTTTTTGTTTTTGTTTTATATTGGCCATCCTAACAGGTGTGAGGTGATATCTCATAGTAATTGTGATTTGCATTTTCCCAATGATGAATGATATTGATCCCATTTTTTAATTGGTTTATTTGGCCTTTTGCTGCTGAGTTGTAGAAGTTCCCAATACATTTTGGACATTAACCCTCTCTGAAACATATGGTTTCCAAAGATTTTCTCCCATTCTTTAAGTTGTCTTCTAATTCTATTGATTGTTTCCTTTACTGCACAGAATTCATTTGATGTAATCTCATTTGTCTACTTTTGCTATTGTTGGCTGTGCTTTTGGTGTCATATCCAAGAAATCATGGAGACCAATGTTTTAAAGATTTTTCTCTGTGTTCTTTTAGGAGTCTTATAGCTTCAGATCTTACATTTGAGTTTTTAATTCATTTTGAATTTACTTTCGTGTGTGATGTGAGATAAAGGTCAACTTCATTCTCTTGCATGTGGATAACCCATTTTATCAGCACCATTCCATTTGTTGCAAAGACTAGCTTTTCCCCATTGGGTGATCTTGTCAGTTTTGTTGAAGATAATTTGACTATATATGTGTGGATTTATTATTATGTCCTATATTCTCTCCTTGTGTTCTATATGTCTGTCTCTATGCCAGACATATAGCATACTCTATGACTCTTTTGACTACTAAAGCTTTGCAGTATGTTTTGAAGTCAGGAAGTGTGAGGCCTCTGGCTTTGTTATTCTTTCTCAACATTGTTTTGACTATTCAGAATCCTTTCTACTTCTATATCAATTTTAAGATTTTTTTTCTATTTCTGAAAGGAAATACCATTGGGGTTTTGGTGAGACTGAACTGAATCAGTAGGTTGCTTTGGGAAAGTGGACATTTTACCAATATTGAGTCTTCCAAAGCATGAACACGGATGCCTTTCCATTTATTTGGGTCTTCCTTCATTTCAGCAATGTTTCATAGTGTTCAGTGTACAAGTCTTTTGCATCATTGGTTAAGTTTATTCCCAAGTTTTTTATTCTTTCTGATGCTATTGTAAATGGGACATTTTTCTTAATTTTTAGATTGTTTGTTGTTAGTATATAGAAATGTGACTGAGTTCTATATGTTCACTATTATCCTGCAAATTTGTGGAATTTGTTTACTAGTTCTGACTTTTTTATGTGGAATCTTTAGTCCATGTTATCTACAGAGATGATTTAACTTCTTCTTTTCTGATTTTGATGATTTCCATTTACTTTTCTTGCCTACTTGCTCTAGTTAGAATTTCTAGTACTGTGTTGGACAGAAGAGACAAGGGTGGGTATCCTTGCTTTGCTCTTGATCTTAGAGAAATATTTCATTTTTTTACCATTGGGTATAATGTTAGTTATGAGCTTTTCATATAAGGCCTTGAATGTACTGAAGTAATTTTCTTCTTGTGTTTTTAAATTTTTAAATTTTTGAATTTTCATTTTTTATTTTAGAGAGAGAGAATGAGAGTGGTGGAGAGAGACAGAGGAGGGAGGGAGGGAGAGGGAAGGAGGGAGGGAGGGAGGGAGGGAGGGAGGGAGGGAAGGAGAGAGAGAGAGAGAGAGAGAGAGAGAGAGAGAGAGAGACCCAAGCAGACTGCACGCTCAATGTGGATCCTGACACAGGGCTCCATCTCATGACTGAGATCATGACCTGAGCCAATCAAGAGTTGGATGCTTAACTGACCGAGCCATCCAGGCACCCACTATTATTGTTTGTTCATTTTGGGTTTTGGGCTTTTTTTTTTTTTTTTAGTGTTTTTATCATGAAAGTGTGTTGAATATTGTTAAATGCTTTTATCTATTCAGATGATCAGTGATTTTAATCCTTTTGTTTTGGATTAATCCAGTGTATTTAATCCTTCTGTTAATGTAATGTATCCCACTGATTGATTGTTGAATCATTCTTGCATACCAGGGATAAATTCTACATGGTCATAGTGTATGATTCTTTAAAGGGTTACTGAATTCTGCTTACTAGTATTTTGCTGAAAATTTTTGTACCTACATTCGTCAGAGATATCACCTGTATTTTTCTTGGGGTGTTTTTTTGCCTGCTTTCAGTATCAGGGTAATGTTCTCACCACTTTATTTGGAGATTGTCTTTTGGATTCCCTCTGCTACACACTGTGCAGCTCTTGGCTACTCCACCTCGCTACTATACTCAGCTGTGGTTTTGAGAATGCCTCATCAGCCCTTATTATAGTTTGGGAAGGATTTAGAGTGCAAATCATCCAAGGTCACAGGTGATAAAGCTAGTTTTAAAACTCTGGGCTTCAGACTTCTCCAGAAAAGCTGTATTACATCACGTAGGTTGTCACTAATCTATTGTTCAGTCGAAACTTCTTCAAAACTCTTAAAAATTTCTCTAATAGTAGCTATTTACCAATTGTTACAATTATTAGTGTGGTAGGCAGCTTCTAAAATGGTTCCACATTTTTTTTGTGTGGAAAAACCATTTTGCCTGCTTCTATTCATGTTTCTATACTTCCCTCCCTTTGAGCATGGGCTGGACATTTAATAAGAATATAATGCAATAGTTCTAGTATGTCACTACTGAAATTAAGTTACAAAAACCCTCTAGATTCTACCTACACACTCTGTCTCTCTTGCTCTTACTCCCCTCATCTTTTGCTCTGATGTTAGTGAGCTGCTATGTTGTGAGTTTTCCTATGGAGGGGCCCATCTGGCAAAGTATTAAAGAAGACCTCTGGCCAACATCCAGTGAGGAATTGAAACCCTCAGTCCAATAGTCCAAGAGGAACCAAATCTTGGGTTGTTGGGACTCCAACTACATGGCGGAACCTGGAAGATCTGATCCCCTTCCCACCGAGCCTTGAGATGAGACTGCAGCCCCAGCCTATGAGAGACCCTGAGTCCGAGGGAACTAGTTAAGCTGCACCTGAATTTCTGACCGACAGAAACTATGAGATAATAGATATTTGTTATTTTGAGCATCTCAGCTTTGGGTCAACTTGTCACAGAGCGATAGATACATAATACCATTAGTAAGAACATAATTATAAAGAAACTCTGAGAATGTACAGTAATGTTTTGAAACAAAGTACAGCAGAGACAAATAACCTTAAGAACCTCTTCCTTCTTACCCTAAAGTCAGTCTTAAAAAGAAAATATTTAGAGACTTAAAATATAAAACTTATGAGAACTAAAACTCTAACCAGAATGTATATTCAAAATATCTGTCTACTAATTTACCAGATTTCTCTCTTTGTTTTTCAATGTTGGAAATACACTATGTATGGCTTTATATATGTTCTAGCAAGTATAAACTAAGTAAAGCAAATATTCTTAAAAATCAAATAAGACAACCTAAATGTCCTTTGATATAGTTCAAGATTAAATCATTGTAGTCTATAATTTAAGAATATCAAATTTAGCACTCAGAAAGGGGATAAAAATTGCTCCGAAAGAAATTGAGCTATTTGTCATCCTTTGGGAAAAAGAAATTTGTGGTGCCTTAGTGCCTATGAGAAATGCTTGAGAGAAGTATGTAAGCTCCTATTCAGAACTCTATTGATAATCTATTTTTAGTTTGGAACTAAGAAAACATTAAAAGAAATTATCTTATATCACAAATATAAAATGTAACCTGATTTTGTCTCTCACAGGATTTAGTAAACAAACAGTCAAACCCAACAACATAAAGATAAGTTTGTCTCCAGCAAACATATATCTATATAATTACGCTACAACATGGCATCCTTAACTTATCAAATTCTGCTTCCAAGTTTTTACGATTGAAGAAAAGAACAATTGCTCATGTTATATAGAATATGACATCGAAGCAGATGATTTGATTTACAAATGGCATTTACCCCTAGGTCAACACAGAGGGATGAAGTGAGTTAATCTTTGCACAACACAATAGTACAAAAAAACCTTACATATATATATGTGTATATATACACATATATATGTATATATATACATATGTGTATATATACATATATATGTGTATATATACACATATATGTACATATGTACGTATGTACGTATATGTACACACATGTACATATACATATATATGTGTGTGTGTGTATATATATATATATATATATATATATATATATAGCCTGTATAGACAACAAATTGTTGAGTAGGTTTTAAAACCCTTTATGGTAGGGAAGCCTGGGTGGCTTAGTTGGTTAAGCATCTGACTTCAGCTCAGGTCATAATCTCATGGTTCGTGAGTTTGAGCCTGCATCAGGCTGTCTGCTGTCATCCTAGAGCCTGCTTCAGATCCTCTGTGCCAACCACACTCCCCTTGGTTTTGCTCACATTCTCTCAAAAATAAACATTTAAAAAATAAAACCCTTTATGGTAGAGTTTATATAATGCCAAGCATAAAATGATTAGATAGTAAACTAGAGAATCTCGGCATTCCCCTCAGGCAAATCCTTTTTCTTAAATAACATATCTTACCTACCATTCCCAGAAGGCTGTGCTGACTTTGATCCTAACAGACAAAACTTCCTAGGTCAGAGTTAGACTTTTGACCCAAATTAGGTCAGCTTTCTCTATAAGGGATTTTAAACTGTAGTATCATATGTGTGGTCGCCAAACAGTGCTGGCACTGGGGCTTGATAAAATGCAGACTGTGAGCCTGGGTTAGCAACAGGGCAGCGCAGGTTGGCAAAGAAAAGAGAAACTGATGGGCAGAAATAGAATGAGGCAGAAATGGAGGTCTGTCTGCCAATCTTTAACCCACTGGTGGGATTGTATATGTGAATGCCCTTCCTGTGGTCTCCTAAGGATAAGGCACATTCTTACATTCTTGCATTGCCATCCACAGGCACTCTCCTCATCTTTGCAAAAAGTTCCCATTCACTAGTCATGTTGATCTTCTTCTCACTCTTCTTCCCTAGCATCTGGATTTCCAGATAACTCCCAAGTATCCAGAGTACTGAGAAATGAGATCTTTTTTCTTCTTATTGACTGGTTTTTTTTTTCTTCCAGTGCTATCCTTAGCTTTAACTGGTGAGTCTTGGGGTAAGTAACCAGTTTTTTATTAGTTCTCGTTTGGGTAGCATACTGTTGTGATGCATACTCTTGGTAGGGCTCAACTCCTTTCTGCCCACAGACTAGAAAGGATTCCCCATTGTGGAGGGAGAGTAAGACACTGAGAAGGATGTGAAGAAAGAGAAAGGTCACAAGGCCTGAGATAAGATGAATGAATCTAGAAGACAGGGTTCAAGATGGAATCTAGAAACAATCAACCCCACTTGAGCTATTACGACAGTAAGACCCATGGTTCAAGAGCATCTGGGAGCCACAGAGTGTGTGGTCTCCTGAGTGAACAATGTGCATGGTCTTCATTGGTGTGGCATTAGTTCTTCCTCTTGCCCTGTTGATCCCGGTCCCCCAGACTGTTCTTTTTGGTTTTTAATCTTTTTAATGTTTGTTAGTTTTGAGACAGATCGAGTGTGAGCGGGGGAGGGGCAGAGAGAGAGGGAGACACGGAATCCGAAGCAGGCTCCAGGCTCCGAGCCGCCAGCACAGAGCCCGACGTGGGGCTCGAGCTCACGCACCGTGGGATCATGACCTGAGCCGAAGTCGGACACTTAACCGACCGAGTCACCCAGGCGCCCCTAGACTGTTCTCAACATAGCAACAAATGGGATCCTTGCAGATAATATCATTACTCTGCCTAAACCACCCTACAGCTTTCCATCTCACTTAGAATAAATCCAGAGTCCTCCACTACCTTCTTTGACCTCACCTTCACCTACTTTGCCCTTCATTTATCTTCTCCAGCTACACTGGTCAGCTCACCGTTCTAGGCACACTCTCCCTTCAAAGCCACTGCACAAGCTGGCCCTTCTGTCTGGAAGACTTTTCTACTACATCTCAGTATGGTTCACTCTTTCATTATCGTCAGTGCATTATTCAAAAGTCACATTCTCATTTGGGACTTTCCGATCAACTTCTGAAATTTCAAACTTTACCCCTCCAACCCTCCTACACACACATATATTTTCTCTCCCGTTCCATTCTTCATTTTCCTCCTTAGGATGTATCCTTTAGTTTCTTATTCCCTACTTGGTTATTTTGTTTATTTTTTTTTTTTTGTCTCTCTTCTATTAAAATGTAGGTCTCATGAGAGGAAGAGTTTTCCCCCCATTTCATTTAATATGTGTACCCAGCTCTTAGAAGTAGGACCAGCTACATAACTCATGGGGCCAAGTGCAAAATGAAAATGCAGTGCCCCATGATCATAAACTATTAAGAATCTTAAGACAGTTACAGCAGAGCATTGGACCAAGTGCAGGGCCCTGAATGATTATTCAAGTTATAAGCTGTGAAACTGGGGCTGTCTAGAACTTTCTTTATAAGGCAGCCAACCCACTGTACATTGATCTTCCAGCAGGCAAGACTCTGTTCCGTTTATTTTTTACATAGCCTGTGAGGATAATCCCCACATTGTCAACATCCAAAGACACTCATAAGTCCCTGTGACAACAGATGGACCACTGAACATCTAGAGAGCTTTCTCTAAGACCACTCCACATTTTAGCATTAAAAAAAGAACCATCATGCAATTTCTTTCAGATATAAAACCAATAGGTACCCAGAAAATAAAAATGTCTCCCTTACAGTATAGAAGACAAAGAAATGGTCTCAGATGAAATAATTGTTGCAAAAAAAAAAATAAATTTATGCATGTGTTTTAAAAATTCTATTACTGAACAAAAGTACCTTTAAAGAAATTAAATCATTAAAATTTTTTTATGTTTATTCATTTTTGAAAGACAGAGGGAGACAGAGCACAACCAGGGTGGGGCAGAGAGAGAGAGGGGGACACAGAATCTGAAGCAGGGCTCTGCTCTGAGCGGTCAGCACAGAGCCTGATGCGGGGCTCGAAATCACAAACCGTGAGATCATGACCTGAGCCAAAGTAGGACGCTCAACCGAATGAGCTACCCAGGTGCCCCAAGAAATTAAATCATTTTAAAGTTAAGCACAAAAAGAATTAAAGTATCTAAATAAGTAATAATTTGTCGTGCATTTTTATGTCAAAAAATACCCATCTTTTGTATGAGAACAGTGCTTTGTTTCTTTTTATTTCATATAGTTACTTAAATAGTACAAATAATGTTTCTGAGTTAGTTCTTAATTTTAAGCACAGCATCAAATATACTCTAATATTTTGTTTTAATCCCAGAAAATTATAAAATTCTTATTTTCAAAAGCAAATTATAGCAAAGAGAATAACACAAATTTAATGTTTTAACTCTTATATCTGGCAGTTCCCAAAATACTTACCTATTCAATCTTGGAAAGTTCACCTCAAAATCGTGTTTGGAAATTTACAATTGTCATTAATCACATTTACTTTAAATCATTCTAATTTTCTTTATTGTTTTACCTGAGAACTTTTGAAGTCCGTTTTTCAATTAATATCTTCCCTTTGTCAGCCACATATCCATATGCCGTATGAACCCGTAATGCCAAAACACATGGAATAACGTCTCCCCAAAAAGTTAGAGCCATAAACTCAAATTCTCGAATAAAAACTATAGGTCAATACACTGTATAAGGTTGACAATGTTGCCTATGTACCAAAGCATAATTTTTAACCATCCTTAGTCCATGCTGCGGGTAGTCTCTCATCAGACGCTTTGAACCATTTACAAAAGACATATAAAATAATATTAACACATAAGTATGTTTAATTTTTTTCTTACATATTAAGGATTTTTTCATGTGACATTCATTAACATTTCACAGGATGCTGGTGTTCCCTGAGTCACAATGAAAGAAATGCCAGCCTAGAGTAAAACTCACACTGACAGCACACACAGTGTAATGCAAAATGAATAGAATTTATACTTAGGCAGACCTTTGTGCTAAGACACTCTCCTTTTGGCTTCCTAGAATATTGTGGACTTTACTTAAAAACAAGAAAATAGCAGCATCCAGCTTTAGAAGGTGGGGACAAAATAGTTGCTTAGTAAACATTAGCTTGTTCCCTTTCACCCTGCCCCCCAACCCCTAGGTCTTCCTCTTTGGGGACTACATCAATTAGAACTCTTGGTTGCAAGTGAAAGAAAATACAACCAACTCACTTAGGCTGAAAGGGAATTTATTGGCTCACATAGAAGAGCAAGCCTGGATTCAGGGCCCAGAAAATATAATTAGGAGTTGGTTTTTCTCCATCTCTTTACTCTGCCTTCTGTCATATTGGCTTCAGCATCAAGCGTCACATGGTAGCAAGAGGTTGCCTGGAGCTCCAGCCCCAAATTCTCTCAGGTTTCAAGGCCTAACAGAAAAGAATGAACAACTCTTTCCTGGGAATTTTCAAGTGAGTTTTACTTTAGTTCTGGGTCTTTACTTTAGTTCTGGGTTTTACTTTAGCTGGGTCTTATGCTGGAGACTTGACCAGTGACTAGGGGTGGGTCCAAGATCCTGTGTTCCACCTCAGGAATGGTGTGTGTGTGTGTGTGTGTGTGTGTGTGTGTGTGTGTGTGTGTGTGGTGTCAGGGGATGAGCTAATTCCCCAAAAGGAATTCAGATGATAGTTCTGGGCAATAAAAAACAGCAGATATCCACTATAGATCCTCTCTTACCAATCCAGAGTCATGCATGCTTCAAATAGAAATCTTCCTACCCATTAAAAACAATGATATCCCTAAAAGCTTCTATCTGGTTGCCTCAGAATCTTTAGGGGATTGCACCCTGTCAATTATTTAGTTATTTAAAGTCTCTTTTATCTTTCTACTATAGTTTTCGCGCTTTAGATTCAGTCCAAGTTTGCTTTCTTGACATACCCAAAACCTCTCCCCCACCAAATCTTCACTCCAGTCTAGAATTTGTGTCTTCCTTCTGAGCTCACAAAGCATCCAGACATCCTAGGACACATCACACTGCATTACATTAATCGCCTGGCTAGTTGCATGTGTCTCCTCTATCCTGTGTTTGATTTACTCTTGGTCCTTATTGTCTAGCAGGAAAACTGCCACAGAAGAATCACTTAATAGAGATTTGCTAAAGCAATAAAGGAATTAATCAGATAATCAGTCAATGAGTACATAGGTATCACAGAAGAAACCTCCAAAATGTGACCCTCCTGGATTATGTTGTAGACAACTAACTTCAGTTTCAGTGTTAGATAAGTAAAGGTACAAATTTCAGTTTTATGCTCCAGGTCATTTCTCTTGGAGTATAAATATCCAGAATGGCCTTACAGAGTTAGAGTGAGTCTTTCTCTCCTTCTGCATCTGTCTCTCTGTCTCTGTCTTTCTGTCTTTGTCACTAATACATAAGCACACACACGTACATATACAAGCACTCCTACACATATGTAATAGTAAATTTCCCTAAGAGCATGGTTAATTCAAAATTTATATAGTACAGCTTTTATTTTTGATGGGTTTTTAAATATAATCTTAAGTGATGAGCTACTCTGAGAAGGCAGTGGCCACATTTTTACTACAGGAAAATCTCTAGATACAGCAATTTTTCTGACAATTTATTTGACTACAAAGTATCTGGCTGGCTTCAGAGAGAGAAAAAAATGATCCAGAGTTTTCAACAGAAGGAACTTCTAAAGGTAGATGAAGCCAACGCATTTCAAGGAAAAAAAAAAAAAAAGTAGATTAGCCAACGGTGAAATCTCTGCAGTCCCAGGGAGATTTCTCCTCCCTTGAATTTTGCTGAAGCGAGTTTTTCATCAATTATTCCCATGAAAGTTTAAAAGTGCTGTGGGTAATATAATTCTCACTCTTAAAGGCAAAAGTTCTTTTTTAAGTATAATTTTAAAACCTATTTTTAAAAATACACAAGCCATGCCTGAGTGCAATTTCATCGTTAAAAAATTGCAACACTGTATGTAAGTATGTAGAATTTTCAAAACACCGTTTTTAACCTGTCTCTTTACTTCCACACTGGTAATTGCTTCTAATTGTTTGTATCTTTCCAGACATTTAAAACAGTCTCACATACTATTCTTCATAAAATCTCCCCAGTTTCCTTCCCGTGAATTTCCTCTCCTCCTCAACTGATCGTTTGGCCAGAGAGCACTTCCTAGCACCTGCCTCTCTCCTGGAATCCAAGCCTTCCTACAAGTATCTTCTAACAGCCAGGGGCAGCATGAAGCACAAGCTCAGTCAGCTAGATGTGAGCTCCCGGGACTCTGAGCAGTAAGTGAGGAAACCAAGGAATCAGGAATTTTGAGAGTCAGAATCCTCCCAGTAGCAGCAACAGAGGTGATGACAGTTGTGGCAGCTGTGGTGACACCCTGGCCAGGCTATTCCTGCACAAATGTCTTACAACATTTGCTTCCTGATTTCTTTCTAAGCTTCCTTGTTTCCTGGTGTTTCCACTGCCTTCCTCCTTCTCCCATTGGTTCTGTAAGTTGTTGTGCTTCTAAAGCATGTAGACGGGAGTTCTGTAAATTCTACTGTGTCTGTTATTAAAAATGTAGACCAACTTTCTTTACGTTATTCTTTTTTTTTTTAATTTTTTATGTTTATTTATTTTTGAGAGAGAGAGAGAGAGAGAGAGAGAAGCGTGAGTGGGGGAGGAGCAGAGAGAGAGACACACACACAGAATCCAAAGCAGGCTCCAGGTTCTGAGCTGTCAGCACAGAGCCCAATGTAGGGCTCAAACCCATGAACTGCAAGATCATGACCTGAGCTGAAGTCATAGGCTTAACTGACTGAGCCACCCAGGCGCCCCTGGGATATTCTAATACATGTTTTTCCATCTTTTAAACTTATTTTTTTAAGTATTTTAGATGTATCCTTTATGATTATAACTATTCAGAGTTACATTCTATTGAATTTTTGAAAGCCAAATCTGAGAATTTCTAACTTTTAATAGAAATTCTTTCAATCATCTTCTTTAATTCTCTTCTTTTTTCAAATATACTCAAATAGTTTCCTATTTTTAAAACTCAATGCATCAACCTGACAACGGGCATTTATGAAAAACCTGCAGCTAACATTTTAATTAATGATGAGAGATTGAAAATTTTCCCACCAAGATCAAGAATAAGACAAAGATGCCTACTTTCACCATAGCTCTTCAACATTATATAGGAAGTCCTAGATAGAGTGATTAGATAAGAAAAAGAAGAAAGGGTATTCTAATTGTAAAATGAGGAGAAGAAGGGGGAGGAGGAGGAGGAGGAGGAGGAGGAGGAGGAGGAGGAGGAGGAGGAAGAGGAAGAGGAGGAGGGGGAACAGAACTATATCTATAGATGCTATGATCCTATACAGTATACGGAAAATCTCAAAGAACTCACAAGAAAGAGCTAATAAATGAATTCAGCAAAGTTACAGGGTATAAGACCAACCCACAAAAATCAGTAGTTTTTGTATATACCAGCAACAAACAATAAAAAAAAAACAACTAAGAATGCAATTTCATTACAATAGTATTCAAATGAATAAAATATCTCAGAATAAATTTAGCTAAAAAGGTGAAATTTCAAAATTTATTGCAAAGCTACAGTAATCAAACTAGTATGGTACTGGCACAGAAATAGACACATAAGTCAATGAACCAGAACAGAAAACCCAGAAATAAACTCACAATTATATGATGAATTAAATGTCAACAAAGCAGGAAAAAAAATATGCAATGGGAAAAAGACAGTCTTTTTAACAAATGGTGTTGGAAAAACTGTATGCAATTCATGCAAAAGAATGAAACTTGATCACTTTCTTACACCAGACACAAAAACAAACTCAAATGAATTGAAGACCTAAATGTGAGACCTGAAACCATTAAAATGCTAAAAAGGAGCACAGGCAGAAATATCTCTGACATAGGCTACAGCAACATTTTTCTAGTTATGTCTCCTGAGGCAGGTGAAATAAAAGCAAAAATAGATTGAGTCTACATCAAAATAAAAAGCTTCTGTACAGTGAAGGAAACAACTGACAAAACTAAAAGGCAGCCTACTAAATGGGAGAAGATATTTGCAAATGACTTATCCAATAAAGGGTTAGTATCCAAAATATATACAGAACTGATACAACTCAACACCCAAAAAACAAAAAAGTTCAATTAAAAATGGGCAGAAGACAAGAACATTTTTCCAAATGACATACAGAAGGCCAACAGACACATGAAAAGATGCTCAACATCACTCATCATCATGGAAATGCAAATCAAAACTACAATGAGATATCATCTTGTATCTGTCAGAATGGCTAAAATAAAAAACACAAGAAACAAGTGTTGGTGAGGATGTGGAGAAAAAGGAACTCTTGTGTACAGCTGGTGGGAATGCAAACTGGTACGGCCACTGTGAAAAACAGGAAAGAACGTCCTCAAAAAGTTAAAAATAGAACTATACTATAATGCAGTAATCAACTACTGGGTATTTACTGCAAACATACAAATGCACCAATTCAAAGGCATGCATATACCCCTATGGATGCCCCCATGTTTATAGCAGCATTATCAACAATAGCCAAATTGTAGAAAGAGCCCAATGTCCATTGACTGATGAGTGGATAAAGAAGATGTGGTATCTATGTATCTATGTATCTATCTATGTATCTATCTATCTATCTACCTACCTACCTACCTATCTACAATGGAATACTACTCAGCCATAAAAAAGAATGAAATCTTGCCATTTGCGATGACATGGATGGACCTAGAGACTATTATGCTAAGCAAAATAAGCCAGTCATAGAAAGACAAATACCATATGATTTCACTCATAAGTGGAATTTAAGAAACCAAACAAATGAAAACGGGGAGATATAACATACACTATATGTTAACTAACTGGACTTTAAATAAAAACTTTAAATAATAATAATAATAAAAAGAACAACAACAATAATGTCAATTGTAGCTCAATTTATACAATTTAAAATAAATAAATAATAATTTTAAGAAAAGAAGCAAAGAAAAAGAGAGAGAGAGAAACCAAGAAATAAACTCAACTATAGAAAATAAATATGATAGGGATTAAGGAGTGCACTTCTTGTGATGAGCACCAGGTGATGTATGGAATTGTTGACTCACTATATTGTACCTGAAACTAATATAACACTGTATGTTAACTGTACTGGAATTAAAAATTTAAAAATAAACTAAAATGGGAAGAAGAAATAGAATTGAGAGTTTTGAAATTAATTTATACGTCTATGGTCAATTGTTTTTTTATGAGTGCCAAGCCCATTCAACGGGGAAAGGATATTCTCCAACAGATCGTGCTAGGACAATAATTTAAATATGAGATCTAAAAACCTGAAGCTTCTGGGAGAAAACATAGGGGAAACCTTTGCAATCTTGGATTTGGTGGTGAACTCTTAGAAAAAATTGCTGATTTGAACTTTGTTATTGATGTATTTTTTTCCTTAGTAGGCAATTTTTTTTTTTAATATATGAAATTTATTGTCTAATTGGTTTCCATACAACACCCAGTGCTCATCCCAAAAGGTGCCCTCCTCAATACCCATCACCCACCCTGCCCTCCCTCCCACCCCCCATCAACCCTCAGTTTGTTCTCAGTTTTTAACAGTCTCTTAAGCTTTGGCTCTCTCCCACTCTAACCTCTTTTTTTTTTTTTTTCCTTCCCCTCCCCCATGGGTTTCTGTTAAGTTTCTCAGGATCCACATAAGAGTGAAACCATATGGTATCTGTCTTTCTCTGTATGGCTTATTTCACTTAGCATCACACTCTCCAGTTCCATCCACGTTGCTACAAAAGGCCAGATTTCATTCTTTCTCATTGCCACGTAGTATTCCATTGTGTATATAAACCACAATTTCTTTATCCATTCATCAGTTGATGGACATTTAGGCTCTTTCCATAATTTGGCTATTGTTGAGAGTGCTGCTATAAACATTGGGGTACAAGTGCCCCTATGCATCAGTACTCCTGTATCCCTTGGGTAAATTCCTAGCAGTGCTATTGCTGGGTCATAGGGTAGGTCTATTTTTAATTTTCTGAGGAACCTCCACACTGCTTTCCAGAGCAGCTGCACCAATTTGCATTCCCACCAACAGTGCAAGAGGGTTCCCGTTTCTCCACATCCTCTCCAGCATCTATAGTCTCCTGATTTCTTCATTTTGGCCACTCTGACTGGCGTGAGGTGATATCTGAGTGTGGTTTTGATTTGTATTTCCCTGATAAGGAGCGACGTTGAACATCTTTTCATGTGCCTGTTGGCCATCCGGATGTCTTCTTTAGAGAAGTGTCTATTCATGTTTTCTGCCCATTTCTTCACTGGGTTATTTGTTTCTCGGGTGTGGAGTTTGATGAGCTCTTTATAGATTTTGGATACTAGCCCTTTGTCCGATATGTCATTTGCAAATATCTTTTCCCATTCCGTTGGTTGCCCTTTAGTTTTGTTGGTTGTTTCCTTTGCTGTGCAGAAGCTTTTTATCTTCATAAGGTCCCAGTAATTCACTTTTGCTTTTAATTCCCTTGCCTTTGGGGATGTGTCGAGTAAGAGATTGCTACAGCTGAGGTCAGAGAGGTCTTTTCCTGCTTTCTCCTCTAGGGTTTTGATGGTTTCCTGTCTCACATTCAGGTCCTTTATCCATTTAGAGTTTATTTTTGTGAATGGTGTGAGAAAGTGGTCTAGTTTCAACCTTCTGCATGTTGCTGTCCAGTTCTCCCAGCACCATTTGTTAAAGAGACTGTCTTTTTTCCATTGGATATTCTTTCCTGCTTTGTCAAAGATGAGTTGGCCATACGTTTGTGGGTCTAGTTCTGGGGTTTCTATTCTATTCCATTGGTCTATGTGTCTGTTTTTGTGCCAATACCATGCTGTCTTGATGATGACAGCTTTGTAGTAGAGGCTAAAGTCTGGGATTGTGATGCCTCCTGCTTTGGTCTTCTTCTTCAAAATTACTTTGGCTATTCGGGGCCTTTTGTGGTTCCATGTGAATTTTAGGATTGCTTGTTCTAGTTTCGAGAAGAATGCTGGTGCAATTTTGATTGGGATTGCATTGAATGTGTAGATAGCTTTGGGTAGTATTGACATTTTGACAATATTTATTCTTCCAATCCATGAGCAGGGAATGTCTTTCCATTTCTTTATATCTTCTTCAATTACCTTCATAAGCTTTCTATAGTTTTCAGCATACAGATCTTTTACATCTTTGGTTAGATTTATTCCTAGGTATTTTATGCTTCTTGGTGCAATTGTGAATGGGATCAGTTTATTTGTCTTTCTGTTGCTTCATTGTTAGTGTATAAGAATGCAACTGATTTCTGTACATTGATTTTGTATCCTGCAACTTTGCTGAATTCATGTATCAGTTCTAGCAGACTTTTGGTGGAGTCTATCGGATTTTCCATGTATATCATGTCGTCTGCAAAAAGCGAAAGCTTGACTTCATCTTTGCCAATTTTGATGCCTTTGATTTCCTTTTGTTGTCTGATTGCTGATGCTAGAACTTCCAGCACTATGTTAAACAACAGCGGTGAGAGTGGACATCCCTGTCGTGTTCCTGATCTCAGGGAAAAAGCTCTCAGTTTTTCCCCATTGAGGATGATGTTAGCTGTTGGCTTTTCATAAATAGCTTTTATGATCTTTAAGTATGTTCCTTCTATCCCGACTTTCTCAAGGGTTTTTATTAAGAAAGGGTGCTGGATTTTGTCAAAGGCCTTTTCTGCATCGATTGACAGGATCATATGGTTCTTCTCTTTTTTTTTGTTAATGTGATGTATCACGTTGATTGATTTGCGAATGTTGAACCAGTCCTGCATCCCAGGAATGAATCCCACTTGATCATGGTGAATAATTCTTTTTATATGCTGTTGAATTCAATTTGCTAGTATCTTATTGAGAATTTTTGCATCCATATTCATCAGGGATATTGGCCTGTAGTTCTCTTTTTTTACTGGGTCTCTGTCTGGTTTAGGAATCAAAGTAATACTGGCTTCATAGAATGAGTCTGGAAGTTTTCCTTCCCTTTCTATTTCTTGGAATAGCTTGAGAAGGATAGGTATTATCTCTGCTTTAAACGTCTGGTAGAACTCCCCTGGGAAGCCATCTGGTCCTGGACTCTTATTGGTTGGGAGATTTTTGATAACCGATTCAATTTCTTCGCTGGTTATGGGTCTGTTCAAGCTTTCTATTTCCTCCTGATTGAGTTTTGGAAGAGTGTGAGTGTTTAGGAATTTGTCCATTTCTTCCAGGTTGTCCAGTTTGTTGGCATATAATTTTTCATAGTATTCCCTGATAATTGTTTGTATCTCTGAGGGATTGGTTGTAATCATTCCATTTTCATTCATGATTTTATCTATTTGGGTCAACTCCCTTTTCTTTTTGAGAAGCCTGGCTAGAGGTTTGTCAATTTTGTTTATTTTTTCAAAAAACCAACTCTTGGTTTCGTTGATCTGCTCTACAGTTTTTTTAGATTCTATATTGTTTATTTCTGCTCTGATCTTTATGATTTCTCTTCTTCTGCTGGGTTTAGGCTGCCTTTGCTGTTCTGCTTCTATTTCCTTTAGGTGTGCTGTTAGATTTTGTATTTGGGATTTTTCTTGCTTCTTGAGATAGGCCTGGATTGCAATGTATTTTCCTCTCAGGACTGCCTTCGCTGCGTCCCAAAGCATTTGGATTGTTGTATTTTCATTTTCGTTTGTTTCCATATATTTTTTAATTTCTTCTCTAATTGCCTGGTTGACCCACTCATTCGTTAGTAGGGTGTTCTTTAACCTCCATGCTTTTGGAGGTTTTCCAGACTTTTTCCTGTGGTTGATTTCAAGCTTCATAGCATTGTGGTCTGAAAGTATGCATGGTATAATTTCAATTCTTGTAAACTTATGAAGGGCTGTTTTGTGACCCAGTATATGATCTATCTTGGAGAATGTTCCATGTGCACTCGAGAAGAAAGTATATTCTGTTGCTTTGGGATGCAGAGTTCTAAATATATCTGTCAAGTCCATCTGATCCAATGTATCATTCAGGGCCCTTGTTTCTTTATTGACTGTGTGTCTAGATGATCTATCCATTTCTGTAAGTGGGGTGTTAAAGTCCCCTGCAATGACCACATTCTTATCATTAAGGTTGCTTATGTTTATGAGTAATTGTTTTATATATTTGGGGGCTCCGGTATTTGGCGCATAGACATTTATAATTGTTAGCTCTTCCTGATGGATAGACCCTGTGATTATTATATAATGCCCTTCTTCATCTCTTGTTACAGCCTTTAATTTAAAGTCTAATTTGTCTGATATAAGTATGGCTACTCCAGCTTTCTTTTGGCTTCCAGTAGCATGATAAATAGTTCTCCATCCCCTCACTCTCAATCTAAAGGTGTCCTCAGATCTAAAATGAGTCTCTTGTAGACAGCAAATAGATGGGTCTTGTTTTTTTATCCATTCTGATACCCTATGTCTTTTGGTTGGCGCATTTAGTCCATTTACATTCAGTGTTATTATAGAAAGATACGGGTTTAGAGTCATTGTGATGTCTGTATGTTTTATGCTTGTAGTGATGTCTCTGGTACTTTGTCTCACAGGATCCCCCTTAGGATCTCTTGTAGGGCTGGTTTAGTGGTGACAAATTCCTTCAGTTTTTGTTTGTTTGGGAAGACCTTTATCTCTCCTTCTATTCTAAATAACAGACTTGCTGGATAAAGGATTCTCGGCTGCATATTTTTTCTGTTTAGCACACTGAAGATATCGTGCCAAGCCTTTCTGGCCTGCCAAGTTTCAAAAGAGAGATCAGTCACAAGTCTTATAGGTCTCCCTTTATATGTGAGGGCACGTTTATCCCTTGCTGCTTTCAGAATTTTCTCTTTATCCTTGTATTTTGCCAGTTTCACTATGATATGTCGTGCAGAAGATCGATTCAAGTTACGTCTGAAGGGAGTTCTCTGTGCCTCTTGGATTTCAATGCCTTTTTCCTTCCCCAGTTCAGGGAAGTTCTCAGCTATAATTTCTTCAAGTACCCCTTCAGCACCTTTCCCTCTCTCTTCCTCCTCTGGGATACCAATTATGCGTATATTATTTCTTTTTAGTGTATCACTTAGTTCTCTAATTTTTCCCTCATACTCCTGGATTTTTTTATCTCTCTTTCTCTCAGCTTCCTCTTTTTCCATAACTTTATCTTCTAGTTCACCTATTCTCTCCTCTGCCTCTTCAATCCGAGCTGTCGTCGTTTCCATTTTGTTCTGCATTTCGTTTAAAGCGCTTTTCAGCTCCTCGTGACTGTTCCTTAGTCCCTTGATCTCTGTAGCAAGAGATTCTCTGCTGTCCTCTATACTGTTTTCAAGCCCAGCGATTAATTTTATGACTATTATTCTAAATTCACTTTCTGTTATATTAATTAAATCCTTTTTGATCAGTTCATTAGCTGTTATTTCCTGGAGATTCTTCTGAGGGGAATTCTTCCGTTTGGTCATTTTGGATAGTCCCTGGAGTGGTGAGGACCTGCAGGGCACTTCCCCTGTGCTGTGGTGTATAACTGGAGTTGGTGGGCGGGGCCGAAGTTCGACCTGATGTCTGCGCCCAGCCCACTGCTGGGGCCACAGTCAGACTGGCGTGTGCCTTCTCTTCCCCTCTCCTAGGGGCGGGATTCACTGTGGGGTGGCGTGGCCCGTCTGGGCTACTTGCACGCTGCCAGGCTTGTGGTGCTGGGGATCTGGCGTATTAGCTGGGGTGGGTAGGCAAGGTGCACGGGGGCAGGAGGGGCAGGCTTAGCTCGCTTCTCCTTAGGTGATCCACTTCAGGAGGGGTCCCTCTTCCGTGGGCCTCTCGTCTGCACTTGGCTCCGGAGACTCTGTTCTGTTAATCCTCTGGCGGTTTTCTGGGTTATTTAGGTAGGTGTAGGTGGAATCTAAGTGATCAGCAGGATGCGCGGTGAGCTCAGCGTCCTCCTACGCCGCCATCTTCCCTCTCTCCAGTAGGCAATTTTTTAATGACTTTGATCTTCTACAGTTGATCATTGATATAGAATGATCTCTCATCGGAACCATTAGCTCAACGAGGAAATGAAAAACGTGTTAAAGTTGAGAATCATTTTAACAAGTGATTAATGCTCATCTTAAACATTTTACTTAAACTCAAATATATAAATCTGTATTATTTGGTAAATTTTTGATGTGGCACAAGGCCTTTCCGTTGACATGGGTCTGCTGGTCAAATTTTCATGTAATCTTTCATGAGCGACACATACTGGATTATCTACCATTTCCAATTTCAGTGTCTTTATAGTGCAGGTAAGAACTTTAAGACATTGTTGGAAGTGTTTCTGTTTACCGCATTCCAGATATTTATTACTTTTAGCCCCTGTTTTACAGTTCTTGTCCCTACACCTAATTTCACATCTACCTTTTAAAGTGGCATGTCTTGGGGCGCCTGGGTGGCTCTGTCGGTTAAGCGTCCGACTTCAGCTCATGTCACGATCTCGGGGTCCGCAAGTTCGAGCCCCGCGTCGGGCTCTGGGCTGATGGCTCAGAGCCTGGAGCCTGCTTCCGATTCTGTGCCTCCCTCTCTCTCTGCCCCTCCCCCGTTCATGCTCTGTCTCTCTCTGTCTCAAAAATAAATAAATGTTAAAAAAATTTAAAAAAAAATAATAAATAAAGTGGCATGTCTTTATAGAGTCTCCCCAAAGCATTCAATTTAGTTTTTCTTGATGCAATCTTTGTTTTATATTGATATTTTATTGGTTGGGATAATTAATGTAACATACACAACTCTCTTTTACAGTTATAGATGAAACACAACTCTCTCAGAACAGAATTCCATCAGTGGGCATCAGAGTGATTCCCATGTGATATACCATGTGGTCACTTCCTAGTAGAACATTTATCACACTGTAAGAGTCATTTAAAAAGCATAGAAGCACATTACTTTACTGAGCCAGTCAAGAGAACTGATCCAGTTAAGAGGACTTCTGCTTTGTTTCTCTTATTCAGAACTCACTGTGCCACTTCCTCCACATTCTCCACAGTCATGATCTCCACAATCATGATTCTCCACAATCATGTCTTTTTCAATTCTGGACGTCTCTGTTGTATGTTACCCGGAGATATTTCTTCTATCTATTCTCACAATCAAGGAATCCTAGATGTGTGTTGTCGATTTCCATTTCTTCCCATTTCCTTATTCTCCTCCAACCCGTGTCCAGCTATCATTTAAGCAGTCGACTGAGTTTTCTATTTCAATGATACATATTTTTTATTTACTCTCAGATGTTCGACTTCATTCTTTTTCAAGTCTAATGTTTTGTTATAGTATCCTTGTTTTTACTGAGATTTCTATTCCTTCTTTTCTCTCTTTAATTATTTAAAATAACTTAAAAAATAATAGTCTTTTTGAAATTATTTAGTTTTCTCCTGTTCATGAGGTGCTAATGCAAAGTTTTGTTAGATCTGCTTACTCCCCTCATTGCAGTTGTTTCCGTAAGTGACTAAGGCAAAGGTTTCTGAGACCAAGACTGTCAGTGGTCTTAGCCTGGCCATAGAATTCTATACAGTTGTTCAAGCACAGTGAAAAATCTGCCCTTCAACTTTACTCTCATTTCCCCCCAAAAGGAAAGAGATATTGTTGACCATATGGCTAGCAGTTTCACTTTAAAGAAGGCAATTTATCAATAAAATAGAACTTAAACCTGAAAATATTTTTTTGGCTGTCTCCATTACTTAAAATATAGATGATTAATAGACTTCACCTCCAAGCCCTTATAATAGACTTTTAAAATATGTATGTATTATGTATATATGTATGGATGGATGTCCACAACTAGATAGACAGAAAGCTCCTCAGATACTTTGGAAGGACAATAAATAGAATGTTCCTGATCCCTTTTTCACGGAGCTCCTTTTTTCCCTCTAAAAGTTTCTGTCAGAAGCTCAATTCCAGCTCTTTGTCTCGTTTGGTCACAGGCTGTCCTTGTGCATCCAAAAGTGTGAAAACATTGGTGTTCTTAGGTAAAGTCCATATGGGTTATTATTACCAACTTCATGTTGGATTTTAGTTCTCTATTTCTGGAAACTGATGATTTTTTTTATTTCATGTGTGTGTGTCTATTTTTTTAAGTTGATTAGTATGTATTTGTTATTTTGTATCAGCATGGTTTTTTTGAGGAGGGTGGAGAGGTGAAAGGGGATAGCTACATCTGTTCACCATTTGGCTAAAAATCACTCTCGGAGAGATTTCTAAAAGTAAAATTTCTGGGTCAAAAAACACGTGCATTTGAATTTTTGAACTGCTGCTAAGTTTCCTTCCCCCCGAAAGATGTGCTAATATGCCCTCCCTTCTATTGTGCCTAAATGTGCCTATTGCCCGCACACTTTTGAAAGTACCATGAATTAAAGTTTTGGAACAAAATTCTCTCCTGCTCTGCTATTTAATTTTACTTTCCTTATCCTACAGCTTTGAGAATCTCTTCACTTTTATTTGCATTTATGTTTATTCTGTGATTGCCTGTTCATATTCTTTCTGAAAGGCTACCATTCTTTTTAACTATTCTGTTTCCTTCACCTCATTGGATAAGCCATAAATAATAATTACTGATGATCGTGATATTACCTCATTCTCTACCGACGTATAATTAGCAAGAGGTAAGCAGTGCCATTTCCATTTTATAAGGATGACTTTATACCCTGGAAATAGAAGTTAAGTGATTCAACAATTATGTTCAAGGTCACAGAGCTATGTAATTCCGAAATCAAACCCAGGAGTGTGGTGCCGGTGTTGATGATCTAAAAATCTTACCCTGCATAATGAAGCTAGCCCTGAAGCTCATCCTAAACTATGTGCAAAGAAATTTTAAAAAGAGGCAACTTAATTCGGAGTTGGGGTTAAGTGGGATTTCATAAGAGAATTTCAAGATCTTTTCTCTCCAACAGAGAATTTTACCCTCTTAGGAGTTGGAACCTATGGACGTGGAGACTTCTTTCTAGCTGTAAGAGAATGTGGTAAACTGAGGAAGTTTGATGACCACTGTTCAGTGTTATTTAATGAAAGGTTTAGATTAATTGGCTAT
Organism: Panthera leo; assembly: GCF_018350215.1. NCBI lineage: Eukaryota > Metazoa > Chordata > Mammalia > Carnivora > Felidae > Panthera > Panthera leo. The sequence goes on along the minus strand of NC_056695.1, from coordinate 50,451,322 downwards.
TACAAAAGACGCCCCCAAATGAAAAATCTATTTCTTGTCCACGTTTCCTAGCAATAATGACTTCCAGCCCCACCTTTTGTGCTCTGAGGCTCTGAAGTCTGCGTTAGTAAGAAAACTTTGAAAATAGGAGGTATTAAGCCGCCTAAATAAGCCAACCAAAGGAATAGTTAGTACTGAAAGCTAAGAAAAGACTCTTTGCTCACCATCTCCTTCCCAAAAGTGTAATTCATTATTTTTGTTCAATAAATATTTATTAAAGCCAGAAGTTAAAGTGGATATATAAAAACCTACCAGGTGGCAGGTTACAGTAGTTTAAAAGGACAGATGAAAGGGAGTCCTTTGGTGCTTAGAACGGCATCCATTGTCATAATTAGCAAATGTTAGCTTGAGAGCTCAAAATTTAAATAGAATATGATCTTTCCTATGATGACCCCTGCCCCCATCTTTGAAGGTACTCTTGGAGTCTGACCACTGCCAGGCATTAGTTAGACCAATTGTCTCAACCTTTTCAACTGAATAATCTTTTCACTACAAGGCATCTACAATATGCCTTTCATGTGTGGAAAGAAAATTCATGCTCAACCCGTAAAAACCTAACAGATGGTGCAGTAATTTGTATATACATACATGCATGCAGGATATATTCTGGAGAATGAATCAGATTCATGTTATACCTATTTAAACGTTTGATTATATTTAATTTTAATTCATTTATTCATAGTTTTAACCTCTGTAAGAACATCCATTATTTAAATTATTAGACAGGTAAACTGCGTCAACAAAACTGCAGCATTTAATGTGGAAGATAACTGACATGCATGAAGTCATTGTATTAAAATATTGGTTTTCCTATTGTTTTGCACAGATGGTGCTAGTAATTAATATTATGCTATTTTTTCATCAGGGGGATTCCCTGTTGACAAAATTCACATAGTATACAATAAATTGCTACATTATGCCATCTGAATAGATGATGTGTGGTTTATAGATTTATTAATAGTAATATATTATTTCAGATGCAAATTATATAATGCTCCTAATGGTCAATGTATTATTAAATTTAATAAATCGGGCAAAGTGATCTATTCTAAAAAATTTTCTTAACTGTATATTTAATCATAGTTGTGTAACAAATGTGTTCCATGCCATCTGGTCTGAAAACAGTAACAATTTTGATATAGAGGTACTTACATGATTAAAAGAAACAAGGAACAGCAAAACCTAACACTTTAAATAGGCTTTTCTGAAGGGGGCATCTCTCCTGAGTGGCCAATAGACACATTCTTTGCCATACCACAGAATGCTAGGGAACCTCAGTAGTATGGTTATAGATGAATACATAATTTTTAAAACAAGTTTAAAAACCCTTCACTTTATAAGCCAGACTCTATTTAGCAAAAATTCTTAATAAGCTTATTAATCACATGAGGAGAAAGAAAATTTCTATCATTTCCATCTGGATAAGTCATTCAGCGGGACCCTCAAACTGAGGGCCTTGAAAACATATCTGAATTTTACTAGCACCTCCTACAGAGGGCATCAAAAGTGGAAAATTGATGTTAATAAATCTCTCCTTATGTCTCTTTTAGAGGGATGAAAATATAACAAGCTTGTTTCATTTCTGAAGGATTTTAAAATTATCATTCCTTAGTTCTAAAGTACCCTGAAAATGTTATTTTAAATTTACACTCAACTCTCAGAACAGCAAATTACTGGCCAGCGAAGTATCCATTAGCAAACAAGATTTTTAAAGTGAGGAAACCCAGAGGTAAATAAAAGTCACAGTTTTTTCCAGGGCTTTACCCCCTACAATTAGGACTGGGTTAGAGCTCCTATGAGACCCTTCCCATCTTTCAGAGGGTTGTCTCTAGTTCTTAATATAGAAATATCTTAATTTAGCAGAGAGCAGAATACAAGGACAACCTCAAAATCACCTCTTTTGATGGGATCTTGAAAGATAATACTCTTTCACATTACTGAGTGTCACCTTTCTAGGTTCATTGTTATTCACTTTTGTTTTATGAGGAAGCAGACTCATGTAGTCTAATGTGGGGGACTTAATACATGAGTATCTCTTCTTGTCTGAGGAGCAACCTTGGCAAATTCCCATGGACCGGAAAGGGTCTGGGTTTCAGAAGCATAGCATAGGGCTCCCTGCCTGCAGAGACACAGAGTTGGAAATGCAAAAGGAATTGAACAATGTGGAGTATCATTCTTTCTTAAAAATCAAGTATGCACCAGTATTTACACCCTTCCTCTTCAGTTCTGAAAACTAGTGGGACATTCTAGAACTTGTGGGCCAAAAATGCAGCTCAGTCATTACTCCTAGCAGAAAAGTGACTCCTATCCATAGATTCACCCTGAAGGGGCTTTTTCTCTTTAAAATGTTCATTCTAGGGGTGCCTGCGTGGCTCAGTCAGTTAAGCGTTCGACTTGATTTTGACTCAGGTCAGGATCTCACAGTTGTGAGACTGAGCCCTGAGTTGGGCTCCATGCTGAGTGTGGAGCCTGTTTGAGATTCTCTCTCCCCCTCGCCCTCTGCTCCTACCTCTCTCTCTCTCTAAAGAAATGTTCATTCTATACTCATCATGAAAAGAATCTAAATCTCCTTTCATTTTAAAACTAAATACATGCTGTGCCATACAACACAATTTTTTAAAAGGCAGTGAAACTTATAATTATAAATATCCATGTCCTGATTCCTAGTCTCTCATTAACAAATCAGGCCTTTGGCATTGTTTGCCATGGCAAAACAAAACAAACAAAAAACAACAAAAAAACCCAAATGCAATTGATCCCTTAAAATCCCCTGGTTTGAGGGGCGCCTGGGTGGCTCAGTCAGTTAAGCGGCCAACTTCAGCTCAGGTCATGATCTCGCGGTCCGTGAGTTCGAGCCCCGTGTCGGGGTCTGTGCTGACAGCTCAGAGCCTGGAGTCTGTTTCAGATTCTGTGTCTCCCTCTCTCTCTGACCCTCCCCTGTTCATGCTCTGTCTCTCTCTGTCTCAAAAATAAATAAATGTTAAAAAAATAATTAAAAAAAAAATCCCCTGGTTTGAGAGTCAGCAACAATGTATGAAATTCTAGGTGAGAACATTGAAATTCAAATTGTGTGTAAACCCTAAAACGTCTTCTGGAGAAATAAGTTGCTTCAAAATTCATAATAACACCTCATGCAATACAAATGCTTTCTTGAGTAGTAAAAAAAAAATCTCTTAAAGGATAATTTATCATTTTAAATAATTAAAACATCTTCTTAACTTTTGATGTTTATATATATTATATATCATAATATATATATTACAATATAATATATATACATATATATGTGGAATACCAGTCCCAATTACAAATGAGTACACAGACTACCACTTACGAGAAAATCTTGCATTTGTCAGTCATATTTGTAGTAAAGAGGAAAAAGTCCATATTTTAGTTGATATTCTTTATGGAAATAAGGCAGCAATAAATTCTATGACCAATGTAAACTTTGAAGTGTTTTTCTAAATTAATTTTTATTCAAAAAATACTTCCAATAATAGTTTAGGGTAATTCAAGGATATTTGGGAAGAGAGATATTATTATGAATAATCTGTGAGTGTCTGTCACTTTTATGTCACAATAATATATGAAAGAACAAACTAGAAATAGGGCTGAATTGCATGTGAAACCACACATATGAGAAATCAGGATGAGGTTTCCAATAATCCAGTAATAGAGCTCATAGGAAATGTTTCAGGCAAATCTCTATTGTCCATTCTTTTTTTAAAAAATTATTTTTTAATGTTTATTTATTTTTTGCAGAGAAAGAGAGAGAGGGAGAGAGGGAGAGGGAGAGAGGGAGAGGGAGAGGGAGAGAGAGAGAGAGAGGGAGGGAGAGAGAGAGAGAGAGAGAGAGAGAGAGAGAGAGAGAGAGAACCTGAAGCAGGCTCCCTCCAGGCTCAGAGCTGTCAGCACAGAGCCCAACTGGGGGCTTGAACCCACAAAGCACGAGATCGTGACCTGACGGGAAGTCGGAACCTTAACTGACTAAGCCACCCAGGCACCCCATCTCTATTGTCCATTCTTAATGTGTCTATCTTTACACTTTCACCACAGTTCTTCATTCAGATTTGCTGACATCACCTACTGTCCTTGGTTTAATCATCTGCATGACAGGAAAAATATTTTATTAACCATTTATCAATCAGGCCTTCCATGTAAATACTTATATTGTTGACATTTCTTTTTTATCACCCTCACATTTCTTGTTGTGTATTTATTCTGACTTAGATTATGAGTATAGAAGTTATTTTAAAATTATTTTTGTTTTTGAAACTTTAAGGAACTTTGGAGACCATCAAAACTTCATCATTTTCAAAAGAGCAAAAGAAGTGTTTTGCTCAAGTTTCACACAAATAAATTGCAGCTAGGAGCCCTGTGAAACACCTAAGCTCCTCTCGTTAAGCTCAAGGGACTTAAGGGACTATAACACAGCTCATGGCTTTGGTCTTATATGTGTTTATAGAAGCACAAATGAATTAAGCAACAAAGAAAAAAGAAAAAAGGAATGGGATGGAGAAAAGCAAGAAAAAAAGGAGGGAAGGAGAGAGGGAGGGAAGGAAGGAAGGGGGGAAGGAGTGAGGGAAGGAAAACTGGATTGAGAAAATAGAGCTTATAAAAAATAATACCAAAGGACATCTGATAAATTATAAGAATGAGGTCAAGATGCAAAAAGGCACCGTTTTGTACCGTATTTCAATTCAGATATGAATTGGCTAAACCTTCATTATTTACTTTGATTGAACACATACACTTAATTGTGTTTGTATGCACATACATACTTTTTTAATGAAAGAATAGATGTAGGACCCAGAAAATATTGGGTAAAAATAGGAAGGAAAAAGGGCATATTTTATATTTAAACAATTAACTAATGATCTGACAAATTTTTATAAACTGGAGTTATAGCCAGTTGTAAAAATAAAGTACAAGGAATGTATTTACTAGGATTTAATGTATTGACATAATGAAATGACTCATTTTGAAATACCACTGAGAACCTTGTCCAGTTATTCTCTTATTGACCCTCTAAGTTTTTGTCAAACGTATTATTTGTTTTCTCTAAATTGTTAATTTGTATAATCTATAAAACAGAATAAATATGGTGGCAAAAGTAAACACCAAAACTTATAGATGTTAGAAACCCACATTCAAATGTTTTTCATACTCAGAGCATGGCTCTGGAACCAGACTGCATCAGCTCAAATATTGTCACAACCATGTGACTTTAGGTAAGTTACAGGATTACTCTGGCTTCAGTTTTTTCTTCTTTAGAAGGGGAAGGATAATACTACCCATATTCTAGAACTTGTGAAGTTCAAATAAATTAGAAAAGTATCGCGCTTAGACTCACCTGGTATGTGACCTGCTACCAATAGATGTAAAAATTACTATTTGGATACTACTTGTATCAAAAGTAGAATGTTCCGAAGAAAACTTTTGTGATGTGAAATGGCAGAAAGCAAAGAAGGAATTACCATTAATTTACATGGAAAAACTTTTAGGGTTCCCAGATGCCAACAATAAACTCTCTTAGGCTTTTGTGGTACCTTAGGACACATCTTGCTAACGTATGCACCCAATAAGTCAAAGCACGGAAGCTCACAGAGTTCAAAGCTATGGCAGCTTTTGCTGGGATAATGAGGGGAGTTCCTGGGGGCGGAGCTTGGTGATACCACTCTCGCTGCTCAGGGTGCACGCAGCCTCTGTAACAGCTCGCTACAAAAACTCTGAGCACCATTTCTACCTTTTGGTCTTTCAGTTTCTTTCGGTGAGTGAAAACAGGTTCTAATGTAAGTCTTTCCTAAAAGCGAAGTGGCATAATGGGAACTTTTGAAAACTGGGGACTGCCTGTATTGCGACATAATTTTACTACAATGGTTCTTTAAATGAAATAGTTTAGAGTGACCAAAATTATGATAACTTACATGAATATGAATTAAAGTAATGAGACTTGTTTAGATGGCTTAAATAAACAGGAGTAATTGTCTGGGCTCCTGGGTGGCTCAGTCAGTTAAGCTTCTGACTTCGGCTCAGGTCATGATCTCCAGGTTTGTGGGTTTGAGCCCCACGTGGGGTTCTGTGCTGACAGCTCAGAGCCTGCAGCCTGCTTCAGATTCTGTGTCTCCCTCTGTCTCTGCTCCTCCCCTGCTCGTGCTCTCTCTTTCTCTCTCTCAAAAATAAACATTAAAAAAAAAAACAGGGGTAACTGTCTTAAAGAAAGTTGATCATATTATCTTTTTCTTAATCTGGTAAGAATACCTGTCAATAATATTTAAGTTGTATGCAACACAATACAAGTTAAAGGCAGGCAAAATAAATGATCATTTTGCCTTGGCACCTGATGAAACCAAACAACTTTTTCATTTAAGACATTGCCTTGAGTGTCATGAAAACTTGCCTTCTGCTTGCAGCCTTCTTTGCCTAAGTTATAAAAGAAAGGCATAAAATTATGTGTTTTCCTTCAACAAATATATTCATCATAATCTAGTTGACTTGTGTTCCAAAAGGTTCTTCGAGGAAATAACAGATTTTAATGAGCAGTGTATCTACACTGAAAACTAACAGGTACAGCTAGAGGTCTTTATCCAAACAAAGAGTAATACCACACTGCTTCTATTTCTTTTGACCTTTACAATTTTATTCTAAGACATTAACTTTGGTCTTATGTTTAGAAGTAAGCTATGTCTCCATTAACCACTAGCATGGTTAGAGGCAGTGGACCACTTACTATCGCAGCTAACCCTGCTGGTGCCCCTGCTCCATACCTTTTACTGGTTCACATGCCATTCCCTTCAACTCCTGTGGGTGTCACTGCCGTGGACTTGCTGTCAGCTTCTCCAAGTTACCCTTGGGCAACTGGAGCCCCCTCAGCCTGAGGTGCCTGGGAATTCCCTCATCCCCCACCTCTCTTGCTACAGGGCAACCCACACCCAACAATGAAAGAGGAGGGGACACAAAAGCCCAGATCCTCGCATCAAGGGAGGGCAAACTCTATGAGGCAATGTATGCTCTTGTGCTCCCTTTGGGATCAGGCTGAGGTGAGACTTATCCCGGAGCCGCTTCCTTTTTAAAATTTATTTCCTGTCTATTTTGCTACATTGACTCCAGTCCAGATTTCTCCCAAGAGCAAAATTTAATAAACCACTTGCACATGAATCCTGTTCTCAGACTGTGCTTCTAGGAAACCCCCTTAAAACAGGAGCATAGAGGTGAAGCGGTACATGGAGAGTTGGAAATTCAGCACGACCCCTTAAGAGTGAGACTTTAGAAAAATTATCTAACATGCTAAGCCCCGATGTTCTCATATATAAAATGGCGATAATGACCCTTTATCTCTATCATGAATTGTTGTGATTCACAAATGGACATAAAGATACTTAAAAGGGTATGTGCAAATGTAAGCAGTTTTAGTTAGCACTCCTCATTTTTAAAAAAATTTCCTTTAAGATATAAAATACTTATTGAGGAAAAGCAATTGTCCCCACTTTGCACAGCAACCACTTTAAATTACTATTTCTATGTTTTCATACAATGTTAAATGTGATTTTTTTTTCTATTCTGATGGAATTGTGGTTTAAGCCCCAAAGCTGAATAGAAGAGATTTTAAATCACACGTGTGTTTAAAACAGTCATTAAGCTACTGAACTGGAGCTAAAACCTTTCTCCACAGCTCACAGGAGATGCAGAAGAATCAACCCACTAAATATCATAATGCTCTTCCCCATACCCACCCTCCACTGCCTTGGCATCCAGTCTCAGGGTGCAGAGGCAGGAGAGTGCAGAGGTTAGCTGAGAAATCTTCTCCCCCAACCCCCTCTCTTTGGCAATGGTCCACTACCTCTCCATGGAAGCCATCTAAGGTAGAGAATTCTAGAGGTTGATACTGTGCCTTGGTCCTTATCTGGATGCTTGCATATTTGGGAGTTTACTCCACTAGAGGGGTGCTGAGCATGGAGAGAGATTCCTGAGAGAGTAATATACGCCCTATATCTAGATAGTTCCAAAAGTAGAAGATTTACAGACACAGTCCTGCACCAAGGAGCAGGGGAGCTGCATTGCCGTGTAGAAAGGCAGAAGAAGGTCTTTGCTCCAGGTAGAGAGTCGTACAGTGGAAATCCAACAGGAGCTACTGATTCTCCATGGCATGGGTAGACCAGATGGAACTGCTGGAAGGGACCATCGGGAGAAAATGCCTACCTTTTTCTGAAGGAGATTTCAGTGAAGAAAGGAGCTGGATAAAAGCTAACCATGACCTCAAAAAATTATTTGTCACATAAGTCCTAAGCAGGATCTGAAGGAGCGAGAGCAAGGCAAAGAAAGCTTCCACACAAATGATTTAGAGCCAGTGATACAAGAGAACCCCACATCACTCCCTCTCCTTCCTTGCTGCCCCCAACTGTGTAGGAGCTAGACTCAAAAGAGAAGTGATAGGTTGGAAGGAATGAAACAGAACCCCTATCCCTTGAGAATCCTATGTGATAATGACTGATGCGATCAGCATGGGGCACATAAACACTCTGAAATGGATAGAGAATTTATAAAATGCACTGGACTCAATTTTAATAACAACGAATGACCAGAAATTTATGAAATCTGCCCAAATTTTCATTAAAGACACAGGACAGGAAAACTCCACAGAGCTGAGCTGGAAATGATGATTAAAAAGAATTAAGTCTTTCACAACTAAAAGGCACAACATAGGGAATATGGTCAGTGGTATTGTGATAGTGTTGTATAGTGACGGATGGTAGCTGCACTTGTGATGAGCATAGCATGATGTACAGAGTGGGTGAATCCCTATGTTGTACACCTGAAACTAATGTAGCATTGTGTGTCAACTATACTTCAATAAAAAGGCTTACATCAAATCATTTTATACTCTACTAGCTCAAACTCCTTAAAAAAAATTAGCTACATATCAATAGATAATTTGACTTACAAATTATCCAAATTTCATAAGACTGAAAAATATAACCAAGGTATAATAAGGTACACGGTGAGGGATCACAATGGAATAAGGAGTCCATTTAGGGGTTAAGAGAATGGGTTTTAATGTCAGACCGAATTGAATTGTAATCCCAGTTCTTAACTTACTAGCTGAGTGACCTGGGCGAGTTTCCTACACTCACGGAGCCTTGGTTTGCTGATCTGAAATTGTGCACCAAAGGGCAGATTGACGAATGAGAATTCATTGAGGTCTGCCACTCAAAGGCTGCACTCTGGTTTCATCCTGTCTGTTGCTGTTAGGTTTTTTCCTCCTGTAATAAACTATAGTTCAGACACTAAGATTTCCCTTCAGCTGATGATTTGCAGATTGTGCGGGCTCAGGGTTTAAAAAGAAAGACATATTCGTATTCTTCCGAACAGAGGCTACAGACATTACTGCCTGAGGCTGGATCTGGCACAATCCAGAGCTTCTAAGAGCACACAGGGCTGCACAAAGGCAGGAGTGGCCAGAAAAGGCAAGGATTCTGCTGGTGACTGGACAGACAAGGCAGTGAGAGCTTAGGAATGGCCTGCCTGCACCTCTCCATGCCTTTACCCTGCAACGCTGTGTCTGTCGAGAGTGGGCAGCCTTAAAGTGCCGAATGGGCTACCAGTACCCAAATTATTGTCCTGAATTACATGTAAAATTACAGACTGCTAAGGATGAAACTGTGTTCAGCAACCCTCCCTGACTTCTGCTGTGACCCTCCAAGGAAGACTTGGAAATAGATAAGTAAGCAGGAAGTAAACAGGCTAAGTAAGCAGCACAACTGGTGGGAGAAAAATCTGGAAAAGGGACCATAAAGAAAGAGCTGTATATGCTTCTAGAAAACTCCTCATTCTATGCCATCAAATGAACCAAAGCTTTAAAACTCTTGTCACAAAATATCTGTTTAAAAACTTGCTGTTTCTGCTATTATTAGGATATTATATTCCCTTTAGATAGATTATGGCACTTGCCATAGAGGGACAGTCACTATTTTGAGTCAAGATAATTGGTCACAGGGGGGCCTGGGTGGCTCAGTCGGTTAAGCGTCTGACTTCGGCTCAGGTCATGATCTCATGGTTTGTGAGTTCAAGCCCCGCATCGGGCTCTGTGCTGATGGCTCAGAGCTTGGAGCCTGCTTCGGATTCTGTGTCTCCTCCTCTCTCTGCCCCTCCCATGCTCATGCTCTGTCTCTCTCTGTCTTTTTTTTTTTTTTTTAATTTTTTTAATGTTTATTTTTTCTTGAGAGAGAGAGAGAGAGCGAGCAGGGGAGGGGCAGAGAGAGAGGGAGACAGAATCCCAAGCAGGCTCCGCGCCGTCAGCACAGAGCCCCATGCGGGGCCTGAACCCACGAACCATGAGATCACGACCCGAGCCGAAACCAAGAGTTGGATGCCTAACCAACTGAGCCACCCAGACGCCCCTCTCTCTGTCTTTTAATCATAAACAAACATTTAAAAAATTATAAAAAAAGATAATTGGACACTCAGTCGTCTGTAGTTCTCAGTATGGAGTGAACAGAGAAAGCTGATTTGTTTACAGTTAATACTTTATGGTTAACTTCAATATGAACAAGATAATGTGGAGAAATGCAGATAAGTATTGTTTTCTAAGGGAGATATATTTACAGAAAAGATGATTTTTAAAGAGCAAAATAGAAATATTTATATATGAGGAAACTAAAAAAGGTTAAGTGGATTATTATTTAGAAGAATTTCACTTTGAAGAGTGATTTAATAAAAGTATGAATTTCTATGCCAAAGATAACAGTTATAATAAAGAAAAATAATTGGGAAGAACTTTCAGGATAAGTTGCTTGGATTTGAGTATTTACATTCCGGTGCAAAGGTACAGGTAGCAAATTCATGGAAATTGCCATTTTTCGTGAGCCAAAATATGATCTAATAATATCATTATTAGAAGGGTTTCCTTGTTCAAAAGCTCTTTAATATAAGAGGTCAGACAGAAGTAAACTCTCTGAAGTGAGCTAGCTCTTCAGTCTTTATCATCTTTTCGTCTTTCCTTGTATCTTATAATAGTAAATATAGATTTCATATTTATTGGAGAAAATTAGCTCCATCATGCAAAGGGTAGTAGTGCAGAGTCATAAGTAGCCTTTGGAAGGAAATAAAAGGACAAACAAACATAAGCAAGTTACACCAACATTCTTAGGTGTATCATTGTAGCAGATTGTACTTTCTGAAAAGGACAACAGGAATATGGCTAGTTTCATGTGATCTTTCTCACAGGCTCTTCCAGAATCTTACCATTTTTCTACTAAAAATCGGAATCTGTTTCTCACTTCCCCTTGTAATTGGGTGGTTCTTTGCAGCTGTTTCAATGAATAGAATGTAAAAATGATGCTGTATGACTTCTAAGGCTAAGTCATAAGAGGTAACTGTCTTCATCTGCCTATCTCTCTCAGGAAGTTCACCATTGGGGCCCAGCAATCACATTAAGAGGGGGCCCAGACCACATGGAGAGGCCATGAGTGAATGTTCTGGGCAACAGCTGCAGCTAAGGTTGCAGCTAACAGCCAGCATCAATGACCAGACATGGGAGTGAGGAGTCTTCAGACGATTCTAATCCCAGACTTCAACTTGTCCCAGCTGACGCAAAGTACAGCAGAGATGAAGTACCTTCACAGACCCTTATACAAAATGTGATTCATGAACAAAATAAGTGTCCTTGTCTTAAGCCACTATGTTTCAAGATGGTTTGTTTCACAGCAATAGATAACATACAATCATAAGAACCATTTGGCGAGACAAAAGTGGAAAGGTATTTTCTAATATAGATCAAAATACTAGAACAGTTTAAAAATAGTATATAGCCATTGTTTTGGGTAAGCCATTGTTTTAGCACAGTGCTTACCAAATAGGTACACATAATTAAATTTAATTTACTTAGAAGTCACATTCTGATAAATGTAATATACAGATATAGATTAGATATAGATAGATATAGATTTAGATATAGATATAGATTTAGATATAGATATAGATATAGATATAGATATAGATATAGATATAGATATGGATACGGATATAGATATAGATATAGATATGGATATAGATATGGATATGGGTATGGATATAGATATAGATACAGATATATCCTCTCCAGGCCCCATCCCCAAAAGTTTTGTGTTGCAAAAACAGTTCTTTTAGAGGAAATAAAAGAGGTTAGAGCCTAGACATTGACAGACTCAACATAACAATGTTTTTCTTGGAGAGATTTCAGTGATAAATGGATTCTCTAGTTAAAAATGTGTTCTACACAAAAAACGAAAATAATATAGAAACAACTAAGAAAATCCTAAGAGCACTGACCAGTCTGAAAGAACTTATAGACCATGAAAATGTGCTTCAAAGTAAGTCTCAACTATAAATAATATAATGAAGAATCATCTGAGAAACCAATCCTTCGAAGTGGCTGGATGTTTGCATGAGCAAACAATAGGCTTTTTGCTACGTGACTACTATATCATCTGGAGAGGCTGGAGTAACACAAATCATTTCTCCTTATTAATCAGTGGAGTTACATTCACGACACTGTAAAATACAGTACTTTGAAACAGGGACACTTGTTTGCAGTTCCAGCATGATTCATTAGGATTATTCAACAAAGTTGAACTTTAAATGGCGGCTACGAAAGATCAGATAAGAGGCATATACGCAGAAATCCATTTCAAAAGTCTTATGAACAGCTAAATTGCCTCAGAAAATTGTAATTCAGGAAACAGTGAGACTTTCCAAAATGCTGCTACTAGTATTACTATGACTACAACTACAAATAACAGTACAATTTGAAGAAGAAGAAGAAGAGGAGGAGGAGGAGGAGGAGGAGGAGGAGGAGGAGGAAGAAGAAGAGTGGTCTTTTTAAATAAAATGGAACAAGAAGAACAGGAAAGGATTGGTTCACCTCACAAAACAGATAATACAATGTTAACAAAAGATGGAAAGCTAGTATGCTTCTATTTCACTCCCATCTTCTACCAAAGAGAATTACTTTTAAACTGGGAATGGTAGAACAAATATGGTTGAGGGAATTGAAACCTAGCATAGACACTTAGGTTGTTTCTACGTCTTGGCTATTGTTAAAATATGCTGCTAAAAACATGGGAGTGAAGATATCTTTTTTAGTTAGTGTTTTTGTTTCCCTTGGATGTGTTCCCAGAAGCGGAATTGTTGGATTCTATTTTTATTTTTTTGCGTAACCTCCATACTGTTATCCATAGTCGCTGCACCAGTTTGCATTCCCACCAACAGTGCAGAAGGGCTCCCTTTACTCCACATGCCTGCCAGCACTGGTTATATCTTATCTTTTTGATGATGGCTATTCTAACAGGTGTGAGGTGACAGCTCACTGTGGCTTTAATTTGCATTTCTCTAATAACTAGTGATGTTGTTTTCATGTACCTGTTGGCCTTTTGTTTATCTTCTCTAGAGAAATGTCTATTCCTTTTTACATTGGGTTATTTGGGGGGTTTTGCTGTTGAGTTGTTGGAGTTCTTTATATATTTTGGATATTAACCCCTTTTCAGATATATGGTTTGCAAATATTTTTTCCTATTTTGTTTTTCTGTTGATGGTTTCCTTCACTGTACAGAAGCTTTTTAGTTTGATGTAGTCTCACTTGTTTATTTTTTATTTTGTTGCTTGTGATTTAGGCATATATCAAGAAAAATCATTACCAAGATTAATCAAGCTTACAAAGCTCCCATGTCAAGGAGCTTTATTCCTATGTTTTCCTCTGAGAGCTTCATGGTTTCAAGTCTTACATCTAAGTCTCTAATCCATTTTGAGTTAATTTTCGTCAGTGGTGTAAGAAGTGGGTCCAGTTTCATTCTTTTACTTGTGAATATCCAATTATTGCAGTATCATTTCTTGAAGACTGCCTTTTCTCCATTGACATTCTTAGCTCGCTTGTCAAAAATTAGCTGACCGTATATGCTTGGGGTTATTTCTGGGCTCTCAGTTCTGTTCCATTGATCTATTTGTCTCTTTTTATGCCAGTATTATATTCATTTGATGACTATGGATTTAGAGCAAAGCTGGAAATCATGAAGTGTGATATCTCCTGTTTCGTTCTTCTTTCTCAGGATTTCTTTGGCTACTTGAGGTCTTTGGTAGTTCTGCATAAATTTGAGAAGTTCTTTTTCTACCACTGGAAAATACATCATTGGAATCTTGATAGGGATTGCATTGAATCTGTAAATGGTTTTTGGTAGTATTGACACTTATTTTAAGAAAATTAATTCTTTTAACTAATAAACACAGAATACCTTTCCATTTATTTGTATCTTCTTCAATTTCTTTCATCAATGTCTTGTAGTTTTCAGAATAGAGATTTTTCATCTCTTTAGTTAAATTTATTCCCAAGTAAGTATTTTGTTGTTTTTGATGCTATTCTAAATGGGATCAGTTTATTTCTTTTTCAGAAAATTTGTTGTTAGTGCATAGAAATGCTACTGATTTTTTCATCCAAGTTTTCATTTAAATTCCATTTAGTTAACATGTAGTGTAGTATTAGTTTCATATGTAGGATTTAGGGATTCATCACTTACATATAATACCCAGTGCTCATCGCAAGTGCCCTCCTTAATACCCATCACCAATGTAACCCATCCCCCACCCACCACCCCTCCAGCAACCCTCAGTTTGTTTTCTATAATTAAAAGTCTGCTTTATGGTTTGCCTCTCCCTCTCTTTTATCCCCTCTGTGTTCATCTGTTTTGTTTCTTAAATTCTACAGATTCGTGAAATCATATGGTAATTTGTCTTTCTCTAACTATTTCACTTTGTATAATACTCTGTAGCTCCATGTCAGGGCAAATGACAAGATTTCATTCTTTTTTATGGCTCAGTAATATTCCATTATAGATATAGATATAGAATATTATATATAATATTCCATTATATGTATATGTATATGTATGTATTCCATTATATGTATATATATACATATGCATATTATATACATAATACATAATATATCTACATATAATATATATAATAATATATATTATATAAGGGAATATATAATACATAATATTCCATTATATAAAATATATATTCATATATATGTTATATAATGGAATATATGTAAATATATATAAATATAATATATATAATATGTATAATGGAATATATATAATGGAACATTATATATAATGGAATATATTATATATATATAATGGAATATACTACATATATATAGTATTCATATATATATAATACCTGTGTGTGTGTGTGTGTGTGTGTGTGTGTATATATATATATATATATATATATATATCACATCTTCTTTATCCATTCATCAGCCAATGGATATTTGGGCTCTTTCCATTATTTGGCTATTGTTGAAAATGCTGCTATAAACATCAGGGTGCATGTATCCTTCCGAATCAGCATTTTTGTATCTTGTGGGTAAATACCTAGGAGTGCAGTTGCTGGATTGTAGAGCAGTTCTATTTCTAACTTTTTGAGGAATCTCCACACTGTTTTCCAGAATGGCTGCACTGATTTTTGAATGCTAATTTTGTACACTCTAACTTTACTGAATTTATTAATTAGATCTGACAATTCTTTGGTTGAGTCTTTAGGATTTTCTAGATATAAAATCATGTCATCTGCAAATTGAGACAATTTTACTTCTTCCTTTCCAATTCTGATACTTTTAATTTCTTTTTCTTGCCTGATTGCTCTAGCTAGGACTTCCAGGACTACGTTGAATAGAAATGGTGAGAGTGGGCACCCTTGTCTTGTTCCTGATCTCAGAGAAAAAACTTTCCACCTTTTACCATTGGCTATGAAAAAATTTTTCATTTCTACCTAATGTTTGAATAAAAATACCTGATACTTACTTATACATGTAAGAAATAGAATACACACACATGAATCCTTTCTTTACCCTGCTCTCCTCTTCCAGTATTTATCTCATATAAAATAATAACCAAATGGCAGGAAAGGATGCTAACTACATGACACTACCTGTGTTTCAGGAAATTTGCTAAGTGTTTTCATATTTTTATTGTCATAACAAATCTTTGATATAGGTATTATTTTTCTAATTACTAATGAGGAAATTAAGGTCTCATTATTGACGTCATAAAGATGACAAGTGATCAGTCAGAATTAGACTAACAGCTGTCTTTCGTTAGTCTGCTTCCTTAATAGTTTGAAAGAAAACACCCAAACTTCTTTCAGTCAATCAAGACTTTAGTATCTAGAATGCTGTGGAAAACATCCTAGGGAGATTTCTAAAGTGGCAAACCATGTTTGGTTTAAGTACCATTTTCTAGTCAGGTAGCTGGAAGAGGCCTTTCCATTGTTCCTCTCGATTCTTCAAAGCACAACTTTATGTTTGCCGAGAGACTGTGATTCCTATTTTAAAATACAGATTTCTATACTGTATTTTAAAAATTTGAGTGCCTGTGGGGTACCTGGGTGGCTCCGTTGGTTAAGCCAACGTTGGTCTGACTCGGCTCAGGTCATGATCTCACGGTTTGTGGGTTCAAGTCCGGTGTCAGGCTCTGTCTGTCTGTCTCTCTCTCAAAAGTAAATAAACATTAAAATATTTAAAAAAATTTGAGTGCCTGTTATCAAGATAACATATCCATAAGCTGTCTGTGCTTGAGAATCACCAAATCGAAAAACATCTTCAGATATCTTTAAAGAAACAAACTCTAGGTTAATATGAAAGAATAAGTGGAATGTGTTTCCTTAGAATTAAGCAGAACTATGGAGATTTTACCACAAATTGTTGCTAGGAAAGGACCACTTCCTAGATTTCAGCAAGTCAAAAAATTCCAATCTCTTCAGTGCACAGAGCAGTGTGGGGATGAACAGGAGGTTCTCAATGGCTGCCTCTTAACTGATGAGTGCCAATATTCAGTGGCCCATGGTGATATCTTATAAGAAGATGGGGAGAGGAACAATTATATTGGATAGTTTGGGTACAAAACAGAAGAGGTTAAGGGCCCTTTGAACCTTGTTCCTTATCATGAGAACCACCTGACCCAAAAGGATTGAACAGCAAAGGGAAAAGTGTTCAAGCCCACTAAGTTTGTTCCCAGGACTGAGTGAGTTTTAGCCCCTTGGAGTTGGGGCAAGAGAAGGCAAAGGATCAAGAAAAGACTCATTAAATATTTCACTTGTGAAGATGTCCGTCTGTGAGGAAGATGTAATTGATATGTTTGGCTTTTTGGAATAAGCATGGGATAGGGGTACCTCATGAGCAAAAAGCCAACTCAGAGATGGTAAACAGTTCAATTCCATCCAATTATAAAGAGAAGAGGAAGGAGAAGGGAGACGACGAAGGGATCCATCCATCATGCACAATACAAATAAAAGGCTGTCACTCATTTTCCTAATGTCAAAAAAAGGAACTGTTTAGCAATTTTTGACACCCAGGAAATCATTTGTAATAGCCTTCTTCACTTTTCAATTCATCCTTAAATTTAAAAGAAAGAAAAAAAAGCCATTCAATTGTTTCTATTATAAGTCAGTTCATCACTTATGAATCCATGTCAGTGTCTTAGTTTTTTCAGCAGAATAGCTAATTCATATCGTATTTGCCGTCACCACTTCAGAGTGAATCACTGCTGTTTGATTTAGCCTGTCATCTGACACTGAGCATCTCGAAGCCATTTGCATCACTGTTCCCGTTCTGATCTGTACATATGGTAATAATTAGGAATGTGATACTTTACATTTATTTAAAATACCCCGTGAATCTACAACGTAATAATAAAACCAGCATAACTTCTTTTTCACAGGAAAAAGGCGTGCTAAACTATGTGAACTAAGTTACAACTATTAATTGTATATAAAAAATCATAATGATTTCAGGGTAGAAATAGAACATATAATTTTATAAAAACATAAATTCCCATCCATATATGTATAACTATCTCCTATAAAGTATTTAAAATATGAGCTCAATGCATACTATAGAAAACATTTTTTAATTCATAATTTTTATTTCAAAACAGAATGCCCAGGAGAAGTTTCCTCTCTCCCCATATATACCTGCAATCTCTAAGTCCTTTTAATTCATGCTTTTAAACGAAAGGGTTGAGTATACAAGGTCAGTGAAAATGTTATTTATGGTTGAAATGTTTTTGCTACATCTATTTTAAGAAGGGTCATTTTTCATTTCATTTTTTTTAAATTGCTTTAAAGTGTTTAGCTGACTATACAAAATTACTCAATGTGCAACTAGCAGTTTCCTTTATTTCCAAGCTCTGGGTAGCCTGGGAATTATATAAGATTTTATAATTAAGATGATTGCGTTAAAAGTGTATCCTTTAACTGTTTTTATATTTATAGTATCCATCGCTATGCTAATTATTTTACTAGGGCTATAAAAAAATCTTCCTCTTAAATGTGTTTACCTCTCTATTCATTATGGTTTACTTCTGAGAGAAAAATACAATGTCAACATTTAAAGCACTCATTCCTAATACATACCTTTGTACCCAATGCCAGTATTTTGTGTTAAGATGGCCCGTAGTTATGAAGATTCTTGTGTCATAACTGATATCTCCAAAGAATATCACTGCTCACTGTCTCATTTTCCCTAGGAAATGTACCCTCAAGTCAGTTTTTTTTTTTAAATTGTGATTATTATTATTTTGCCTTTTGAGGTCCTGCTAAATGCAAAATGCACAGGCCCCACTCCCTGGTGAATATTTTTAGATCTTTAGCTTTCCATTTTCTTTGCTGGTTGATATTAGCAAGTCTTCTCTCCAAGCTAAAAGAGCGCGTCAGCTTTGTTGTGCAGCCCAGCAGAAACTGCAGATATTTGAGCATCGAAACACAGGAAGAAAGCCTTGCGGAAGCTAAACTGGAGTATCAAGGAAGCCTCAGTCCTGGCAAGAGCTGGATGCCAGGAGTCGGGGAATTAACATACAACAGATTTAAAGATCAAAATCTAAAACCTCAACAACTAAGCAAGGTTTAGCAAATGTTATTTGGAATGGCCTGAGTCCTGTAGCTGGAAGTTTACGTTATTTGTGATTCTTGAACTGTACACTTTGTAGAATGACTTCAACTACTGATGCTTTTCTAAGCCAAAGGAGACTTCAAAGTGTAACTATTTACAAGTTAAAATGAGAAGGAATCACGTCTCTCAACGTTAAGAGTTTATCAGAAGACTGAGGAAAATAGTCAAAACAATGACTACTGAGAGATTATCAGTATGATTTTTATATTCTTATTATTGTCCAAGGTCTCCAGGTATTTGAAGAAGAAAATTAAACAAAACAAACATTTCATTTGTAGGTAGACAAAAAATAAATGACTAACCTTGACTTCCATCAGCACACAAAATCCTACACAACCAATGACAGACTTCATTGTTTAAAGACTACTTGGGGATGATGAAGAAAAAAGATGATGTAATCTAATAAGTGATAAAGAGAGATATAATATTCTCCACTGGAAGGCATTCCTATCATGTCATATCAAAGTCTAGCAAAACGTTGAAAGTTAGAAATGTTATCAAGCATTAGCAGGCATTTAAAGAACGTCTCTTGAATATTTCTAGCATAAAAAAGTATTTCATGTGATGTAAATGAATGGTAATTTTCTGACTTTAAAAGAGAGCTGTGCCAGTACATTTCAGCGTTCTGGACCCAATTCTGCAAACATGGAGACGCTTTCAATTTGCTCTGCCTGCCTTCCCGCCTTAGATGGCTGCGATTGCAGCGAAATTAATCCATTTAAAAATCTGCGGCTTAAACTTAAGGATTTTCAGTTTTTTCCCCCTTCTCTCTTTTTTTTTTCTTAGAATATCAATAAGTTCCAATTGAAGAGCGGATTCTTTTGCAATTCAGGCATGTGCCGGCGATAACGGGCGAGTTGGCATGAAGAGAGGCAGAGATGGATTAATTATGCAGAGAACATGGAAATTCTGCTTATCATCGGCTAGCAAAGGAGCCCGGCTCACATAATCAGCAAACGAAGGGAGAGGAAAAAATAACAATGCAATGGCACCTTCCAGCCCATCATCAGGATTTTTTCTACCCCCCTTGTAATTAAAAAATAACATACACTTATAGCCCTATCTCCTGTGCAGGCAAGGAGTGGATGTCCACAAAATAATTGCACTGGGATATTAGAGCTGGCAACATGGGCTGTCCATTCCTGCTTGCTTTCCCTCTCACCCTCTCTTTCTCTTTTGGCCTCTCAAGGCACTTTGCTTCTGAACTCAATCCAAATCAGAGGGATGTCTCAGGTGACATGCTAGCTCAGTTTCCAAAAATCCCAAATTGCTACCTTATCATGATCCAAGCAAACATACATACATATATGATAAACATTTGAAGAGCTGACTCTGGGGGAAGGCTTTGGAACTGATCACCTGTGGACTATCTGGTCAATTTTGGCTTTTTTTTTTATGAAACCCGTCCTAATAACCTTCATTTTACAAAGTGATGAAATGGTGAAAATGGCTGTGTTCATCTTCTCGAATGATTTCACTTACCTACAAGTTGTGGGCTCTATCTCCTCTGCCGATTCGTTTTATGAATTCAAGTATATGTAGTTAATGATTGCAGTGTTTGTGCCTCCAAATCAGAGTTCACAATTCTGCACTGTTACTGTAAAATCTGACAGCTTAATGCTCTGTATTTCTCTAAATGCCAAAAGAAGCTACAATGAACCTAGTTTATTGCTTTAAAGAAAATAAAATTTAATCTCACACTTGTATCCATGTGTTTTTCCCTTCTGAAAATTAGCATGCAAACACAAATGTTAACCAGGGGTACTCCCGACTGAACACCATCGAAGCAGGTTTTGCTGCTTTAATTGTCACCCAGATAATTTGACCTAATTACAAGGCAAAAGTCCCAAGAAGCTCTGGCCATGAGAGAGACCATTTCTCTCCTGCAAAAGTTATTGGTGAGCTAGAGAGACAGAAAAATGAAAATAAACCCGGAAAGACAAATTATGCAATGTATGAAGGAAAGATGTTGTTCCAAAGTGCAGTAAGCTGGAATTAGAAAGCCGGCAGACTCTGAAAATGTAATTTATTCATAGAGTTCCACCAAAGCAGGGAACCAGTGTGGGGCGCAGTTTACACGCTTGTGGGAATGCTTTAAGTGACAGTGAGGGTAATAGATGGGTTTTTTTAAACTGATTATTTCCATGTCTATGCATCTAGACACACACACACTCTAGTCCACATGAGTATCATCAGAAACAAAGACTGAGTAATGGGATCAAGTGAATGTTTGGAAACAGTTTTGGCTATTGACTTTGTTAGTTCCTGAGAGACTGGAGGGAAAATAAAATAAGAGAAAAATACTCGAGCAGGGGAGTGGGCAGGGTTAGGGGT
The DNA here is from genome assembly GCF_018350215.1 of Panthera leo. Lineage (NCBI taxonomy): Eukaryota > Metazoa > Chordata > Mammalia > Carnivora > Felidae > Panthera > Panthera leo. The sequence continues at coordinate 50,429,964 of NC_056695.1, read as the reverse complement.
GAAGAAAGGTAGAGAAGAGAAAGGGAATCCCGAAAGAGAGCAAGAGAATAAAGACTGCAGGGTTAAGAAAAGTGTAATTGTGACAGAATTTATGATTTTTATGTCTAGTTATTTTGTAAACGTATACATACAAGATATATTTTAAAGGAGTTAAATATAAATACAAAGGACTTCAGATGTGTATCCCCACACTAAGAAATTTTCCAATGGATTAATTCGAGACCACAGGTTCCGTGGGGCAGAACACAATATACCAGGAATTTTGGAGCACAGCCATAGCAGATAGGGGAGTACAGCTGGGATAATTTGGCCACCCGTGACCTTTGAATTCCTACCTTCCTACAATTCAGTCCCCTCAAACACATTTAGTATCTTCTTTGACTCAGCTCTTAAATCTACTCCTAGTGTAATACAACCTACCACTTAGAAGTTCCTAGATAAAAGGTATTGAATAACCAATGAGAAGCGATGAGTAAATCTTGCTCATACCAATTATCAGACCAAATCTGACTATTTTTGATATTAGAAGGGGAGATGAAGTCAGAGCAAAGGTGATATAAAGTATTATATGAAATTATCTATCATCTGCAAAACAAATTACTGGACTTTGGGGCTCCTGAGAAACTGATAGTCTTGTAGGATCAAAATACCAAGCTGGTTTAATTCAGACACCAGAAAATGATTTCCTAGAGGCTTACCAGAGGAGCATAGGATCATCTCAGCTAATGCCCAGAGCAGTGGTCTTTTAGATGACGCCCTTGTTGGGTAGTCTCATGTTCCATAACCCTGGCTGCATGTCAGAATCCCCTGGGGCGCTTTTCAAAAACAGTTATGCCTGAGCCCCACCCCAGACCAAAATCCTGGGGATGGGGCTTGGGCAAAGACATATATGTATTATAACTATATGCCTATATCTGTATCTATATTTAACTTCCTAGGTGATTCTAATGTGCAGCCAGGGTTGAGGACCAGGAATCGCCTAGGCCCATTCACTGTGCTCCATTGGACTCCATTTAAAATCCCGAACATCTTCAAGGCCAGAGCACTCAGCAAAGCAAACTAGACGGTCAACACCATGAGGGCAGGGATCCCACTGCTCGTTCTCAGCTTCATCCCCAGCACCTAGCCCACTGCCTGTTACGTAGCAGTTCTCGAAAATGGTTTTGACCGAAAGAAGGCGGCGAGCAGGAGCCAAAAAGACAAAGGGCTTTGTGCCCACCTGCAGTAACTTCCACCCACGAGCCTCGACAGTTTGGAAACCCTCTCAAGGTTTTCTGCCTGAAAGCCTGTGCTTGCAACTTTGTAGAAACAGCACACTTCTATAATCTTTTAGACTTTCTGAAAACATGTCTTAACATCTTTTACAAGAGAAGGTAGATAATAGAATTCTCAGTAACCGTAACTGTAAATGGATTTGTAATCTACCCATGATTAAAATTATTTTCATCATGAAGTAGAATTCTCATTATTGTTGCAATTTTAATATTATCAACTCCAGAGTGTCTTGGTGATTGATAATATAGACAGCGAAACCCTATATTATAGTAATTAAATTGAAAATGAATCAGCCATCCTTATATGTCTCAGTACAGTACCTGATTATTTGAAAACAATTATCATTGCATGCCACCTAATGCCACACAGCACTTGGAGCTGCTACAAGGAATTGTTTGCAGTCACAAAGTTGCTGCAGAGTCGAAATACACAGATAGAGCGTCTTAGGTGCCAGGGTGACTATTTTCTCCATTAAAATACATGGCCACCGCAGAAGTGAGCTATAACCCAGGAAGAATGCAGGCCTGAATTAGGAAACCTTTGAACCAAGCCTTCGGGCTGAAATGTGCATTCATCACGGGTAAGTCTCACTGACTTTAAAAGAAACCCTTTCTCCAGGAAAACCCCAGAAACCATGGGCCCAAGAGCAGCTTTCTGACTTGAGACTGAGGTTTTTTTCCTTTCTTAGCAGAGCCAGGATATAACGCATAATGCTTTCTTCACTGGACAGGTTGTTCTTCAAAGGAAATGTCCTTCTTTATAAATTAAATTAAATATTACTACATTTCCCAATGTACTCTATTTCCCTAATTAAGATTTTACAGGAGCATGCATTTCTCAACTGCGGGAAGGGGCTCACTCCCCTGCTTCCCTTAATCTGAACACTCACTCCCCTGCTTCCCTTAATCTGTGCCCTCCCTTTCAGTACCAAGCCTCCCTTCTGCCAGATGTTCTGCCCCACCACCCTCCTCATCCACGTTTGGGGACCAAAAAAAAAAAATTAGGACAAAAAATTCTTCCATACTTGGTTCATTTGCAGATTTCACCAGGCTTGCAAAAAGCACACCTGTTGTGCTGTCTGGATTTCCTTTTCTGATCATAGGCTTCTGACAAAGAGGGGGGGGGAAGAAAGATTTTTATCAAACGCTCTTCACCGGACAATGAATTTTCTTCACCATTTGAATGTATCTGTGGAATGCCTGAGTGATTCATTACAGCAGATTCTGAAGTATGACAATGGGCCGCAGAAATGACTGATGGTATCTTTTTCCTGATTTCATTTCCCTGATCCTCCTCATCCCTTGGCCTGTGTACCTCGATTAATTAGAAACCAGGGATTTTCACTCATCAGCTGATGGGTTTCATGCTCCACTCTGTCACAAATCTGCTGCCTGCACTATCTCTCTTACAGCCGGTGGCTGCTTTAAAAACTTTCCCTTCTTTTTTTTTTTTCTTCCCTTTTTTGAAGCAATGCTTTGTGACTACAAGTTTAGGTCTTTTAAAGATTCAGACATATTTTTTAAAAAGAGATTAAAAATTAAAGTAAAGAAGATTCAAAATCTCTGATTAAGTTAATCCCCATCCAAATGATACTTGTCCAAAAATGAACTTTTTGAAGAGATAATAATATGTTTCATGGCTCTCAGCTTTCTAAGTTCTTTTCTCAAGACATAATAACTGAAGGTAAAGACTGAGAATATATATAAATATGGCTTTTGTGTGTGAGTACGAGAGCATGTATGTTCATTTCTCACCCATTTTGGGGCATCTATACTATATGTTTAAACTCAATTGCATTCAAATTACTGTTGAAGAACCCATTTTATAACAGCATCCTGAAATAAATCATTGAACCATTATTGTTTCTGCAGGAAATATTTTATGATTGAAATATGCTCCCCCTTAGGGTATATACCAAATTAAACCACATGATGATATAATCCCCTAGGAAGCAAATCATAATTAAATGGCGTTTAAAATGCAGGATATTTTATAGTAAAACTCACCCTCTGAAAGCTAAAATAATGCTTGAATCAAAGGTGAAAAGCACATAAATGATTTTCACCAAAGAAAAGTAATAGCTACCTCTACTAGAAGGTTATTTACTACAGCATTTTCTCCATATTAATTTACTTAACATCAACTTTGAACCAGGTCCCAGAATTAAAAGCAAAGCCCTCCGTTTTAAAATGCCAGATCCATCAGACTTGGGAAGACAAAGTGATGAGAAGGAGTGCGCATTTTCAGTTTTGCCTACAGTAGAAGATAGCAAGACTGGAGAGACTTCATCCTGGTGGTCAGCTTCTTAGAGGTTTTGGAAGTCATAATAAGAGGAAAATAAATAATTTTTTGAGGAGTACCTATTCCCTGCCATCTGAGGATCCATGTGAGGATCCTTCTTTCCATACCTGCCAAGAAAGAGCTATACACCTGAGAACCATTCACGATGACCAGCAAAAAAGCTCTGGTCACTTCTGAGGCCAAGCCTTATCTCTGACGATGGCTCTAAAGAAAACCACTACCAACTTAGCAGTCCTTTTATTTTTGGTTAAGCACAAAGCAAACGGGGCGACAAGAAGGGCTATGATGCTTATGTTCCAGAGACACAAGAAGGGATACACACAACGGTGCAATTAAATCACTGCAGCACATTTATAGCCATGGATTGAAATCCAGATTACCAAAAATGTTGATTCCATAACTGATCAGTAATGTGCCACAGTATTGAATTCTGTTTCAGACACAAGGCTCAATTTTTCTTGTTTTTGAATTGGTCTACCGCGAAGACTTACAGACTTGAAGTAAAGTAGATTTCCTAGGATTCATATCAATTTCTCTTCCTATGCACTTTTTTAAAGCCTCAGTAATGCTTAAGATGGACACAAGAGAGAGGTCAGGAAAATACACCCTGAGCTTATAGACCCATGAAAGGAAATCCATTACTTTTCAAAGTTATTGAAACCTCTTGTTAAATTAGACTTGGCTTTAAGGATGCTTTGAGAACAAAACAAAACAAAAACAATCATACCAAATTTCAAGCAACCCCAAAGAAATTAGGAAGTGGGCAAAAAAATTACCTCTGCTTTTGTACATGAATATTTTTAATATAGAGTGTCACTGTTACTTTTACCTCACCTTTAAGATGGAACAAATCCCTATCATTATGCTAGCTGGGCTTAAAATGCTGCCTACATAATACACTTTTCTTTAGCAGTAATGCAAAAGAGCTATGGAACAGTTGGAGAGTATTTTATTTTAACAACAACACAAGTGTGCTGATAATCTGGAGTATCAGGCCCATCTGTAAATTTCCCTAATTTGCTATGTCTTTCCCTAACACTACCAATATTGTGATAATGCCACATGCTCTTGAGAACCTGCTGGTGCCAGGCACAGGGACTAACAGTCATGAGCAGATACAGTACTGAACATAGGCCTGAAGTCGGTGAGGTGTAGCCTTGCCTCTGACTGACCCTTGACCTCAGCCATTTCACAGTATGTGCTTCTGACAGTCCAGGAGGGGTCACCATTTTAGATGGTGTGTGTCTAATCTATTAGACTAAGTCTAACGTATTCATTCCTTTCCCAGGAATGTTGCCCCTAAATATAGTTTTTCAAAATAATTTAATAGACTACAATTTTTTATCTAATTGGCTAACTCTGAGATAACAAGCCTAGAAGATACGTTTTCTTTTAATATAGCAATTTGGAAATGAGGAAGTGGAAACATTGTCTAAGTAATTACTGTGAGCGATTTTACTAAAGTTTGTTTACTAATAAGCAAGTGTAAGTTAAAACCAGAGCTTGCATCAAATGATGATTTCTGATCAAACTAAAAAGGCTTTGCATTCATGTAATGCCAATGCACCGCTAACCCAAAGCATTTTAATAACCATTTGCCTTGTTCTTTCAAGACCTCTTAAGATGACTGAATGACCACATAATGGGCTTGAGCACTGTGTGAAAAATACTCAGATAATTCGTACACACCAAGCAATGCGCCAGTGGAAGAGAGTCTTTATCTGTTGTTTGTAATCTTTATTACCTTCCTGGACAATACAGTTCGCACAGAAAATATGTACTGAATACAGAGATAACAAGTACAGTGAGTACCCTTAATGTTGTAGTTTTGTAATAAGAACCATCAATATCTTTGGGAAAAATTAGGTATGCTACACAAGATATCTTAACTATATGTCTAAAATAGGATGGCAATAGTAATAGCTCTCTATCTGCTTTATTATTTTAATATTTTAGAGATGATTTTCCTTCTTCATTATGTCTTTATCATGCTGACAGATTGTTTCTACTAGTAAATAGATCAGATTGTATGAAATCTAAACTCTTGGTCTAGACTTTGAAGTTTGTCTCATTGGGATCTACCATATGCCTTCTAGACCTTAGTTTCAAAGCTCCTTACTAAGTATCCACTGAACCAGGGTGTCTTGAAAACCTAACATACGTTTTCTTTGGTTATTTTGATATCATTAACATCTAGCACAGGGTCTGATTCATAGTGTTATATTTTGTTGAATCAAAATAAACAGTGAGGCTGGGCTTCGATCTATCTTATGAACCCACATCTATTATTTTTAGATCACTTACTGGGAATATGTTTCTGTCTTCATCCCGCTCATTTATTAATTCTTATTTAAAAAATTCACTTCCATTAACAATTCCTTCCCAATCCTCATTATTTTTCTCTTCCTTTATCATTAATTCATCCAAACATATATTTGATAAACATTTATCCTGTGTTAGTCCAAGCTCTATGTCAAATGAGATGTGGGTCCAACACTTGAGAAGCTTACGTTTATTTTACCCAACTTCATGCTTTAATGACAGTTTTTTGTCTTGATCACTATTATTTAATATATACTAGTTTTCATTCTCTGAACAGATTACAAGTGGCTTGAGGTTAGGAAATGGGGCCCTGTTCTCACTTACTCAGTAATTCTGCCCACCCAGCTCACTGTTGAATAGAGGAAATGTTCAATAAACTTGTCTATTGATTGAATTCTCTTTTAAATTCTAAGGAAATATTTACAAGTTTTATCACATTTCAAAAACAAATTCAAAACTGGACATTGAGTATGACCTTTCAATTAATTATCGTATTTACTCTCTTATTTCTCTGCTGTTTTCACTCAGTCTTGGAAATTGGGAATCCTGCCAGCATCTGGATTTTCCACCTTTGGTAACCCTCATTAATCTTTGTGATTATGGTCCCCATTTACTACAAGCACCCAAATTACACCACAATTACTAGGAATATTAATTGGAAAGTGGATTTTCTACTTTGTCTCCCTTTATTTGCAATTCTTTAAAGGCTTAAACCCTGGATTACTTTCAGGGTAGTGAAAGAAAAGGACCAAATAAATAGAAAAAGGAAATGTGGAGGTGATCAAAGAGGAATATTTACATTTATGGGTTTCTTTTACTTCTAGGTGCAAATTCGTCCCAGAGAAAAATGGTCAAGATGCTACCATCCCAGGCTGTTTTACCCATTTCCTCCAAAGGTGAAGCTTTCCTGGAGAGCTAAGTCTTGTCCTGACTTAGGCAACCCAAGGATGTAACAGAGGTGTAAGAAAGAGAGTGTCATGTAAAACAGCCAAGCTGTCATAGAAGGACAGATGCATACTTGCTTTCATGGTCCTTCACTCCAGCCAGTGGCAAGCCCCTGCTGCAATTTTATTTACCTTTTGTTAGGCCTGATGAGAACATTCTGTTCTTCTGAACAGATCTCTTAAGGCTGTTTCAAGGGAGGAAAAGAGTAGTGAGTGAAAGATAAAGCATTATGATGGAAAATAACATTTTCCTTTATCTTTTAAAATATTTTTCATTTGTTTTTAAAAGATGTAGAGAGGAGAACACACAAAATTTTCCCCCAGAATAGGATTTTGGATCCTCGTCACCACTTGATTACATATTTTTCCAATCTCTGTGTTCTTGATTAAAGAAAAATGCATGCTTTTATATTTTTACTTTTTAAATGAAAGCATATACCAAAATTTGGCCCAAGTTTCATAGCAGAAGTGAGAAAATAAGCCAATTCTAAAGTGTGAGTTCCCTGTACCCCTACTACACTTGAGAAGTATCTCCAAGTCAGAGGCATTAAAAGTATTTCTTTCTTCGGGTTATACTGAATCCTTCTTAATTTCCCATGCAGATTTGTATGCCACATATTAGGAATGGTTGGATATGTGTAGCAGGGACTAAGGTCTGATGCAGATAAAGGCAGAAAGTTAAATCAAGACCAGCTCACCCGTGGTGAGCCAGGAACCCGGAAGAGTTGTTGCTGGAATGGAACTGAGTTTGGCAGGAAGCACCTAAGATCCAGGGAATGTTAGTTCAGGGATCCCTAGAGTGCTACAGGAAATATTTTGCAAGTGAGAAGAAACAAAGTGGACTCACATCCTAACTCTGTCTTTACTTTCTATTGGAGTTTTGGTAGGGCTTCATTTGAAAAAGTAGAGTTCTGTTGCAAGAAGGAGGAGGAGGAGGAGGAGAGGGGAGGAGGAGACAGAGAGGGGAAGGGGAGTCCCAGGGAAGGATGGGAGGAGGGGAGGGGGAGGGGGAGGAGAAGGGATGGGGAGTTGTTGGTAGAAGAAGAAGGAGAAGCAGCAAGAAGTTGTATGATAATCACTTGACAAGAGAAATAGTTCTCTTGAGAACTAGACAGAGTCTGGATCACAATATACCCCACACGCTTGTCATAGTCCCTGACACATGGTGGGCATTCAATACATATTCATTAAACAGATAGATGCATAAATAAATGAAAGAGTATCACAGATCAGTTGACTATGCATTAAAAAGCTCAAGAGATAAACAGAGTACAATAGTTAATAGATGCCCCGCAAGGGAAGGAGGCAGATAGGTAGTACTCAGAAATCTGGTGACAAGAAGCAAGGTCCTAGTCATTGTAGCAGAAATTTGATATGTAGGAGAGGGACTGGGTAGAGGAAGATAGGTCTCAGACCCAATGGACACCTGGATATTTGGGAGTATACTAGAAAAGAATCTGGATAACAACAACCAAAGCAGAAATCCAGGCTAGAAGCAAGACAGGAAAACTGTTTTCAATAGCAACAGTGGGTTAGGGGCAGACTTGCAGAAGGAAGACTTGAGTACTTAAATCTGGTCCTCCCAGTTCTGGTCAAGGTGAGTTCTGGGAACTGGGAGTAATTGGCAATAATCTCAATCATGATTAGAGTTTGGGATCAGAAGCTAAAATCCAGCCTGGGTTTGCATTCAATTCTTTTTTTTTTTAATTTTTTTTTAACATTTATTTATTATTGAGAGACAGAGAGACACAGAGCATGAGCAGGGGAGGAGCTGAGAGGTGGACAGACAGAATCGGAACCAGGCTCCAGGCTCTGAGCTGTCAGTACAGAGCCCAACGTGGGGCTTGAACTCATAAACTATGAGATCATGACCCGAGCCGAAGTCGGACACTTAACTGACTGAGCCACCCAGGTGCCCCTGTGCTCAATTCTTTTCTCTCAAGTTAGGAGGATTTTTTTTTAAGGTTTGCTCAGCAATTCCTTTTACCTTTAAAAAAGTTTGGGGAAAACCACAGCAGAGTGAGGGAGATGACTTTTAGAGGTAAGTAAGTAAAAGGGCAGGTAAGTTCTAAGAAGGCATCCCAGACTAAAAACTTTGAGTACCACTCGTCTAATGTTTATAAGGTAACCTCTCCATATTCACATTTATTACGAGTGAATGAACTAAGCTTGCCTGACAAAATGTATGATCATCCAAAAAGAAAAAACATTCACCAGACTGCCAAAAAATATGGAGATTTCTCTCTGAATATAATAAATATTACAGAATTTACTGAGCAGGGGATATAGATGACTGTGCATTTATTTATTTTTTATTATAAGATTATACAAACTCATGCTACAATATTTAACTAGTGAAACAAAAGTCAACGTGGTCTTCCTCATTTGGCCAGTATCACTTACAAGAATGTTAAAAAGCATCCTACTATATATGGTTTTAGAAACATTCTAAACGTTCACTTGCATATGCAAGTGTATGTATGTTCACACTTTCCTTACACAAATGGAATCATGACATAATGTATTGCAGTTTGTTTTCTGCAAATAGTATTTTTTCAACTTCTTTCTACGTAGGCATATATAAACCTATAGATCTACGTTATATTACCCATTTTTATGTATACTAAATTGCAGTGAACATTTGTTGCCATATTATCTATGTTCATTTATGTGACGCCTGCAGGATAAATTTCTAAAAGTGAAATTTCTGGACCAAAAGCACGTAGACTTTTATTCATAAGGCCCATAACAATAAATTGCATTTTGTGGGCTTTTTTGTTTCTATTTCACTTAACACAGTAAAATGAAAGAATATCTTCTTTTGTAAAGTGTACAAATGTTAATACTTTTAAAATTATTCACTTTATTTATAGTATCAAACCAGGCAGTATCATAGTTAATTAACCAATATAACATCCTTACTAAGGTAGCATTCAAAATATAGTTTTGAATTCCATCTCACAACTGCAGAGAACAACAGAGAGGAAAATAGAAACACTAGTAAAGCAACATTTCCTATTCTTGAGAACACAGATTATTTACAGCCGAAAGTGGTACTCAGCTTTGAAGGTTAATGCTCTTTGTCAGTCAGAGAAAAACAACTGTCTTTACTGTATATAAGTCTATAAAAGTCTCTCTCCGTCTCTCTTAAGGGGTGGGTGTAAGGTCAAATCCAAGATACAAGATGGGAGAAGTCTTGCCACGGAAAAGCAGTTAGAAGCTAGTTCTGAATGGAGGAAAGGCAGAAGGAGTGGATGGAAGTTTGAAGGACTAAACTTGAGCCTGTTGGAAAAGTGGGGGCTGAAAGTGCCCAGGCTTAGTTAGGAGAAGCCCGGATCTGTGGCCAGGAGTGGTAGCCAGAAATGGTCCTGTCTCTTCATGGATCATATAAATGACTCTTGGTTAAAAGAGGTTTCCCTATTTTTCCCCAGCATGGAAAAGGTGGTGCCATTACTCTGGGAGTTCAGGAAAAGGGAAATGACAAAAATGTCCTTGATCGTGTATGGTAGCAAGGATCTCAGCAATGATGACAGGGACCTGAAGTAGCAGCAACAGAAGATAAATAGAAGAAAAGGCTCCTCATATGGGCCTGTACTCTTGTGACCCTAAGCTGGGCTAGGTGCTGTGCGGTCGACAGTGATAGTAGGAAGGAGAAGTTTGGCTTCAGTGACTTACCAGCAGCAGAATGTCCTAGGGTGCTGGGAGCAGGCCAAGGGTACAGAAGGAATCAAGTACCTATCATACCTGAAGCCTCTTTTGTAAGGCATGCCCCTGTGAGTGTCTCAATCTAGCATGTGCGTTGCTGGAGACACGCTATTGGCTTTGTCATCACTGGTGCAAAGTTTACCGATAGCTTTCTGTGTCTAGACTAGGGAGTTGGGAAATAAGTTTTATATGCACTATATATAAACATATACTTGTCATGAGCATGTGTTCTGTGCAATCTTTGTCAACCATGGTTTTGAGAATCTACATATGAAAAATCCAGTATTATCTATGTGATGGTTCAGGTGTGTGTTCTTAAGTAAGAGAACACAACAATAGCGTCCCCCTCTTCCGTCCTCAGTATAGCACATGATGTGAGAGAAATTTTTATAGGTAATAGAGAATGTTTCTTTTTTAAACAATTTTTTTAATGTGTATTCATTTTTGAGAGAGAGAGAGAGACAGAGCACGAATGGGAGAGGGGCAGAGAGAGACGGAGACATAGAATCCAAAGCAGACTCCATGCTCTGAGTTGTTAGCACAGAGTGCCATGTGGGGCTCGAACCCGGGAGCTGTGAGATCATGACCTGAGCTGAAGTAGGACGACCAACCAACTGAGCCATCCGGGTATGCTGAGAATCTGTTTCAATACCCAGAAGCTTAGATCCAGAAACATGTGTCCTTAAGCTCTACATTTATTTATAGAAATGACTGTGGCTTATGAATGAAAGAAGGGCAATGGATAAACAAAACAAAACAAAACAACATTTAGTATTAAAAAAGTGAATAGTTTTGCCTTTTGTGGTTAATTTAGTATCATTTCTATGATGACTATTTTAACTTAATGTAACATTTTAAATTAGTTTTAATATTCAATGTAATTATTTTTATATTATGCCAGTAATTCTCAATATATGAAGAGTGATGGAATAAGAACCTAATAAAATTGTAAAGGCTACACAAACAAACAAACAAAACATTTAGGATCACCCAAAATCAGACTCATCATAAAGGGACAAAACTTGCTACCAGGGAAAATGGTCAGTCTGGTGTGGATTGATTGATTACTAATTATTTAAAAATGTATATAAAATGGAATATTACTCAGCAATCAAAAAGAGTGAAATCTTGTCATTTGCAACAACATGGATGGAACTGGAGTGTATTATGCTAAGTGAAATAAGTCAGTCAGAGAAAGACAAATATCATAGGATTTCACTCATATGTGGAATTTAAGAAACACAACCAATGAACATAGGGGAAGGGAAGGAAAAAAAAAGATAAAAGCAGAGAGGGAGGCAAACCATAAGAGACTCTTAAATATAGAGAACGAACTTAGTGTTGCTGGAGGGGAGTTGGGAGGGGAAATGGGCTAAATGGGTGATGGGCATTAAGGAGGGCACTTGTTGGGATGAGCACTGGGTGTTATATGTAAGTGATGAATCACCAGGTTCTGCTCCTGAAACCAATGCTGCACGATATGTTAACTAACTTGAATTTAAATACATAAATTTAAAAAAATAAAATAAAATGAGTAAGTAGTTGGGATGTAACGTACCACATGGCAACAATAGCTAAAATTGGTATATTATACATGGGAAACTTGCTAAGAGTTCCCGACACAGGAATTTTTTTCTTTTTATTGTATCTGTATGAGACGATGGTTGTTAACTAAATCCATTGTGGTAATCATTTCACAGTATATATAAATCAAACCATTCTGCTGTATGCCTTAAACTTACATGGTGATGTACATCAATTATTTCTTAATAAAACTAGGGGAAAATGTGTCTTGATAATGGATTTTCACAATGTGTCCCTCTCTCTGCAGCACTGGCTTTTCAGCGTGGATGTTTTACTATGACATTACCCATCAGACATTCCCTGGCTCTCCTTCCCAGGATTTACTTTTTATGGCTTTTAGAAACTAGAACCTTAGAAGACTGGGGTCTCTTTGACCTTGAGTGGCCCTCAGCTCGCCTTTTCGTTCTGCCTTGGATTTCCCCACCGAAGTAGGTTCAGACAGCCCTCCAATCAACCAGCAACAAGTTCAAATATAATTATGACAAATGCAGGGTCTGGAAACCCTGCCTGGTAATTGACTTTGAAAGAGACTTAAAGCTTCTTACAGAATCAAGCCTATTGTAATGGGGCATGTATTGTAATAGCAACTCCATAATTGTCCACTTCAGTTCAGAATTGAGAAATGCACTGTGCATTCTGAATTTGCTTTTAATAAAAATGTGTTTTTACCCACTATTCCAAAACTTATTTGATAATAAGTTTTCCAGCCTACCTAATATTGTAAAGAAATTCCAGACATTATAGTTTTCATCTCATCCAGATAAATCATAACTTACCATATTTCAGCATACAACTAACTCTCCATAAAAGTAAAGCCTACTGTATCTCCAATGTGACTGCTGTACATTCTCGTGCCCTAGAGTAGGGCTGAATAGACAAGGATTCCTCCCATTTGGACACTTTTAAAAGCATGTTCGCTCTGTCCCTATTTAAATATAAGTTCTCATTGGTGGCATGCCTAAAATGATTTTTTAATAATTTCCAAATTATTCCAGTAGCTCTTTTTCATTGTTAAGTCCTTTGTGTTCAAAGGCTGCAAAGCACCTGTCGTCTTGCACAGATTTTTCTTTTTGTCTACGTAATAATCCTTAGTTTGCTCCAGATTTTTCCTTCCGAACTTGCCATGGGAGAACATTTCCAGAATCTTCAACACTTCATGAGCTCTATACCTTAGCCTTTTCCCTTTGAATACAGACATCCTTTATTAAAGGGGGCATTGTGGGGACTAGGCAAGGTTTGGGACCAGTGAAAGGTCCTGTTCTGCATCTTTCAAGGTAGGGTGGAGTGCATGGGAAATGAGATTTGTACTTACAAGATGACAAGTTTTACCTTTCTCTTTAACCTTTTCTTTATGTGCTTGTTTCATAGAGAGTGAAACACCCAGAACCCTTATAAAAAAGTATCTGTCTTGCTCAAAGGCCTGAGAAAGTATGCCACTAGGAGTGCCTCAAAGACCTTGTCATAATACAGTTCCATTTATAACACACTCCCATTCTCAAAGCTCACTGACTGTCTGGGCTCTATACTGGGACCCGTCAACAACATCCCTGTGGATGTGAACTGGTTGTAGCTTTATATATTAAAACTGCAGAGAAATAGGGCATTTTCTTTGCTGGCACTGTGTAGAAAATATCAGCTTGTTTTTGTAACTGTTGGCCTATTTATTTCACAGCCAGTCTCAGAAAATGGGCCGGCTCCTTACTACTCCCACACAATATAAGAGCTTGTTTCCAAAGAGCAGAGAAAATTGACTAAGATCCTTGGTTAGATGACAGATGGATTCTGTCGCTTTGCCAGAGACGTGAAATTACAGGTGACACCTGATATGTGATAATAAAAAGCACCCACCCAGTAATCAGCCCTTGGCCTTTATTTTTGTGATGTCATCAGCATGCAGGTGGCTTACTGGGGATCTTGAATAAAATACTGAGCATTGTCAAAGGGCTCACATGGACAATTTTTATCTCCCCATCTGTGTGATCTCCCATGTGATGAGCTTGGACTACAGCCATTTCCATCTCTGTCTTGGTTTACAAAAAGTTATCAGAAGGTTGTCTGTGGTTCTATTTATCCTACTGTGTCCTTTGTCTTGAAAAAATCTGAAGCCAATAAGAGAGTTCAAATTATATCATTAATGGTAATATCAGTACATTTAGAGCTAAATTTGTGTACTTTATAAAAATATAATCAGTAAGACATATGAAGTATAAAAAATATCCACATAGTATCAACCTGGATTTGGAATGTTCATTGTGCTCAGAAGACAAACTCCTGGCTTTATTTATTTTATAGGGTTGTTTCCTACAATTTGGTGGCATATTAAAAATACGCCTGAGGTGGGGCACCTGGGTGGCTCAGTTGGTTAAGTGTCCGGCTTCGGCTCAGGTCATGATCTTGCGGTCCATGGGTTCAAGCCCCACAAAGAGTTCTGTGCTGATAGCTGGGAGCCTGGAGCCTGCTTCAGATTCTGTGTCTCCCTTTCTCTCTGCCCCTGCCCCACCCATGCTCTGTCTCTCTCTGTCTCTCAAAAATGAATAAATGTTAAAAAAATTAAAAAATATATGCTGGAGGAAGTGGTGCTTTTCCTGTAGCACTTGGGAAGTGGGGCTATTAACCTATTATTTATTTCCACATAGTTCAACTATCTCTCTTCAGAAAATACAAGAAGTTCATTTAACTTGAGGTCTAATAATAAAGTAACAACCACACAAAATTGTTAAAAAAAAAAAAAAAGATGAGTTAAGACATAAACTCAACCTCTCATATATAGTGATGTTATGAATTGTAAACAGTTTGCCTCAGGGAGCTCTCTTAATATAATTAACACTATTGGAGCCTCTGAAGCACCAAGTACAGATGCTATGTCCCTTAAGACCATCAACTGGTTTAAAGCTTATGAACCCCAGTGAGCTGGTTTATTTCATCACTCTCAATTCATCAATAAAGAAAGGGAGGTGCAGAGGTAATGCTAGGGACTCAAGTTTGCACAACTATAAATAGCAAACCCAAAATTAAACTCAAGCCTCACTGATTTCAAGGCAATGTTCCTAACCAGCATATCATACTGGTCATAAATAGCATGCAGGTACAACAAGAGAGGGTTTCAGATGTTATGTTCTAATCTCTCTTCACTAAGACATGAGTAAACCCCCTAGTCAAGGGCATTAAAGGAAATATGTTGTCCTGGTCCTTTGTTCTATTATCACCTTTCAGTTTTATCATCCACTGCTTGTCTTCTGTGCCCCATGCCAGCCCATGTCCTGCACTGAGCTGGGCAATCCTTCTATCAGTGTGATTTACAGACAGCCAAGAACTCTTAGCTTTCCACTGGTAATTGCTCAAAACCCGTATGTATTATAGAGAATTATCATTAAATCATTTATGTAGTGGCAATTACATTGTTTGTTTTCATTTCTTGTTTTATTTTCTTTTCAGAGGAAACTACTGAATAGATATGTATAAATTTTGCACTTTAAGGAATTCCACTATTCCCAATCTGCAAAACTGCTTACTTGCTATATTGTGTGTGTGTGTGCGCCCGTGCGCGCGCGCGCGCGCGCGCGTGCGCACTTGGGTGTGGAGGGAATTTTTGAATACACAGGGTGTAGCATAAACTGCTTTGGTTTTTAGAAAGAAAAGAACAATTTCTGGACTGCATACTGCATCAGAAAATGTTCATTAAGGGGCGCCTGAGTGGCTCAGCGGGTTACGTGTCCGACTTCGGCTCAGGTCAGGATCTCATGGTTTGTGAGTTCGAGCCCTGCATCGGGCTCCGTGCTGACAGCTTGGAGCCTGGAGCCTGCTTTGGATTCTGTGTCTCCTTCTCTCTCGGCCCCTCCCCCACTTGTGCTCTGTCTCTATCAAAAATAAATAAATGTAAAAAAAAATTAGAAAATGTTCATTAATTTAAAAAGAATTCTTGCTTTGGTTATTTTTTGTTTCACGTGATTAAACATCTTACTTGGTTTAAGCAATTTATTTTTAAAAATTTACAACTTCATATGCATGCACACATATACCCCATATAAACACACATAAAACAAGGAAGTTAAATTTTTAGAATAAATTTTTATATTAAATTTAATGACTATCCAGTTTTCCTGTACATTACATGCTAATAGTTGACACATGGGATAATTTGGACAATTTTTATTATTTTTTTAAATTTTTTTTAACGTTTATTCATTTTTTGAGAGAGAGACAGAGACAGAGAGCATGAGCACAGGCGAGGCAGTGAGAGGGTAAGACACAGAACCCAAAGCAGGCTCCAGACTCCGAGCTGTCAGCACAGAGCCTGACGCAGGGCTAGAACTCACAAGCTGTGAGATCATGACCTGAGCTGAAATCGGACTGCCAACTGACTGAGCCACCCAGGTGCCCTGGACAATTTTCAGTTTAAGGTTAAAAATGGTACCATGTATGACATAATAATTAATACTTGAAATGCTTTTTTGGTCAATTTCTTGTACCAGCACACTGTTACAATTATGACATGGTGTCCAGGAGCCTGACATATTTGTTTGGTGGTTTGTTTGGTTGGTTATGTGTTTATATAAACAGCAATGAATTTGGACAATTCAGTTATGAGAAAAATTCAATGGACTTTTTCTCAGATTTTTTCAGAAGAATGTAAACATAAATATTTAGTATAATAATTACAATGAGAATAATTCAGAAATAATATAGAGTTGTGTTTTAATCATAGCATTTTTTTACTTCACTAGAAGCAATATACTATTACATTTTATTTTTTTCTCTATGAAACCATTCGTGCTTAATAAATCTGGCATAGAGTCACCTAGGTGGCTTAGTTTGTTGAGCATCCAACTCTTGATTTCTGCTCAGGTTATGATCCCAGGGTCATGGGATCAAGCCCTGCATCAGGCTCCATGCTGAGCATGGAAATTGCTTAAGATTCTCTCTCTCTCTCTCTGTCTCCCTCTGCCCTTCTTCCACCCACTCCTCTCTAAAGTAAAAAAAAAAAAAAATCTGGCATAGAGATATTGAATGTAATGTGAGAATTGTAGGATTCCATAATTGCCCCATGGTGGATTTGGGGTTATACACCAATAGCAACTTCTCAAATGAGTTTTTGTATATATATATACACACACACACACACACACACACACACACACACACCAAATAGCCTCATATTCTCCATCTTCAAAATGAAGCTTTTGTATATTGTAATGTCGTTTTGTCCCAAAGTCTAACATTGAACCCATAAAAGGAGGACTTTCAGTTATGAAACATGAAATGTGTGAATCAAATGATACACCAGTAAATAAACCACAAGTGAACCATATGAAGAAATCCAAATTTCTGAAAATCCAAGTAAATGCTAACATTAGGCATAGAAATAATCAAATATGTAAGGGAGGGGCTATTTCATCTAGAGAAAGAATTGTGGTGATATATGTTTTGGCAAAGAAACCCAACATTTTCAAGTAGATGAAAGAAATTAAAAATTGAGAATCTTCTAAATAGAACTTCTATACGTAAATATGTCATTTTCCCCAGAGTGACATGGTAGATATCTGTACAAACATGACCAATAGATTCTCATCAGAATCCCAGAAATTCTTCTATAAGGTTTATTGGAATGAGGCATGATGTAATGTTGGCTAAGCATGAGATCTGATTTCCTATCTATGTAACTTTCACAAATGGACTCTTATGAGCACATTATATAATTTCCTAATGATTTTTCTTATCAGTTTGGTAAGTCATGCAACAGTTCCTAAAATACAAATCAGTACACTTCATGCAGACTGCCTTGATTCTGATTCGCACAATCCTAAATAAGAAAAAACTAAGTCATGGGTGAGACTCTCTCAGGGGTGAGACTGTGTTGGCTTAACTGCAAATGTATTCTTTAGTCCAGTTATATATATATCTTAGTAAATTTCAGCATCATCTCCTACTGTAAGATTTGCGAAATTGCCAATTGATCAGAATCTCTACTGAGTGGCTATTGATTCATGTCTAAATTATTTCAAACATTTTAATGGTTAAATTTCAAATCATCAAAATGAGTGAAGAGAATAGAAATAGATAAAAGTACATTTTACTTAATTTTGACATGTAGGTTCTCTAAATAAACAAGGCTCCAACTTTTAAAATGTAATACATGAATTAAACAGTACAATACAGATAGAATAACCTACTTTAGAAAAACTCTTAAGAGAAACAAATATGTGCTTTTTCTTAGAAAATTGAAGTCTGATTTAAGACACTGGATTTTTAAATTCATATTTGGTAATTGTTTCTGCTGGAGTAATGAAACTAGAAAATTAACAGGAAAATATTCCTAGAAAAAGATAAAAAGTATATTATATGATCTTATTTTACCTTACTCTTTTTACATTTGTGTGGAATATGAAGTTTATGCAAAAATATCTTATTTTGCTCATTAAAACTATGTGAATTCTTCTGCCTTTTATTAGTACCATGTATCTCTTTGTTCTACAGATGACTCCTAAAAATCCATATCCTCCATAAATCCATCCTAGATTGATCAGAAAGAGATTAATGATTTCTACTGGACCCAGTTTATCTCAACCTTGAAGTCCAAGTCCTATTCCCCTTGTTCTTCAACCCCCAACAAGAAATTTATACTTGATTTCTTTGTAGTTTTTAAATGACCAGAACAGGGGCGCCAGGGTGGCTCAGTCAGTTGAATGTCCAACTTTGGCTCAGGTCATGGTCTCAAAGTTTGTGGGTTCAAGCCCCTTGTCGGGTTCTGTGCTGATTACTCAGAGCCTGGAGTGTGCTTTGGATCCTGTGTCTCCCTCTCTCTCTGCCCCTCTCCTGTTCGTGTCCTGTCTCTCTCTGTCTCTCAAAAATGAATAAATGTTAAAAAAAATTAAATGACCAAAACGTAGTGCAAATAATTTTACTTTCTCTGTATGTGTCTCTGCAACCTTCTTATTCTATGTATAAACCTTTTTCCTTCATTTTTCTGTGTCACTGTAACTTGATTCAGATTCTAAATCTCTAAAAGATAAAAATCCTTAGAAAGCAGAGCTGCAGCATCATGCAACAAAACTCCATCTAGTCCTGCACAAAACATTGAACTCCTACTCTATCAGAAATTGATCAAGAAGTTAGGAACATAAAAACTAATGGGATATAATGCTTGCCCTTAAGATATTTATTTTAACAGAAACAGGGAAACTGCATAAACAACTGTGTATTAGCTTTTACTAAATAATGCTGCAGTTACAGAACTCTCAAAATCTCGGTATCTTACTGTATTTCTCACATTAAATATTAACTGTTGTACTTAGGGGTTGGCTTTGGCTTTGTGCCACATCTTTTTCAGTCCAGAATTAAGACCGAAAGAGAAGCCCCTATTTGACACGTGCCATTCTTTTAACATATAAATGGGGGGAAATGTCTTCTTTGTGATATATGGAAACTCTCTTCAAATTCTATTGACCAAAGCAAGTCATATGGCCAAACTTGGTGTCAACAGAGCAAGAGAATATATACTTCCCATAGTAAGTGCCTGTGAACTACAGGGCAATGAGTAATGATAAAGAACTCTCTTTATATAGTAGAAAACAAAACACCGGAAACAGCAATATAATTTATCATGAATTAACTACATAGTAATATGAGTAAATATGAAATATGTTCAGATCACATAAATAGGATCATCTGAAAACAGCATTTGGCAGCAACAGAGGCAGAAGTGCTTGTGCTGAGTCTTGCAGGTTAAACAGGAGTTTGCCGGGGTGATAAGTTGGGAAGGTACTCTAGGCTGAGCATAAAGATGTGCATTTGCAAAGACATAAAGGAAGGAATGAGTTTATCTTGCTCAGGAAATGGCGAGCTGTTTAGCATAGTTGTGAGATCAGTTTGTGGTAATAGTCATTTGAGGTTAAATGCAATTTAAGAAATTTTGACGTTACATCCTAAGAAATAGACTGACCATGAACGTTGATTCTTAGCAGAGGAGTATCCCTATAAAATCAGTTTGGGACAAGTCACTAAATACCTTGGGCTCCTGGATTTTCAAAGTGGAAAATGGGATCTGGGGGTCAAAATATATGTCAGATTCTTTCCAGACCTTAAGTGTTATACTTCTATAGTCTTTAAATCATGATTCAATTTAAGATGATTTTCAAAACATTTTAAGATTTTGCTTTCAAAATTTGGATTTCCAAAATCTCAAACATGAAGCAAATTTTTTTTCTCATATAAGGGATCCATAATAATTATTTTAAAACTATTTACATTCAATTAAAAAACAATAAAAAACTATTTACATGCCTTGATATATAGTTAGAAATCCAAAAGACAGAGAAGAGAATTTAGAATAATTATATTTTAAATTGTACTAAGTCATCTGTAAACAAAATATATTGAAGGAATAAAATCCATTCAGCATAAATTTCTTCATATAGCACACCTATGTTCTTCAGTTTTTATTTTATACACAGTGAAACATTTTATTTTTTCTTCTAAATAGTGAGTGAATATACAATGAGATATGTGAAATATAAGTGAAAAATTAAATTAGGTAAATGAATTCAAGATTGACTAGCTTATATTGGTAACAAATAATCCTCAAAAGTAAGTACTTTACAATATCAAAGATTTATTTTTAGCTCATGCAAAGACCATCTCAAGTCCATGTAACTCTCAAGGGTAGTCATTCCCATGAGTTAGCACATCATTCCAGGTAGCTTTAAACTTCTGAAACCTGTTATTAACACATTTTCTTTCATTATCACCTTAACAGGGTGAAGCTTGAACAAGGGAGTGGAATATCAGCAATTAAATGCTTCTTCCCCGAAGTGACATATGTCATTTCTGCCAACCATATATCTACTCACATTTCACTGTACAAAGGAAGTCGTATGGTCTTTCCTGACTTCAAGGAGATGGGGACACGCTATGCTCCTGGTGTGCACAAAGACAGAGATGATGGATTGCTGCTGGAGAACAGCAGCAATACCCACCATCCAATGTAGAGCAAGCAAGAAATTAACATTTGTTTGCTGTCTACCATGGGCAAGAACTGTTAGGACCTTTCTCATTTGTTAACTTAGAGATGCTCACAAAAACTTACTGGTATATTACAGTGTCTCCATTTTGTGAAAGCCAACAGACAAGCCAAAAAAACCCAAACCTGCCCCCAAAAGATAGAGGGAACTTAACTCACGAATTTTTATTCCAAGACCTTTGCTTTGGACACAAACATGCTGCCTTTGAATGTCTTCACAAGCTTAGAATCAATTAATAAATATTCCTATGTTTATCACTTAAGAAGTCAAGTAGAAATTGTGTCTTACGGTTATAATTTTTCTCTTTTCTTGAAAACAAGATTTAGGAAAACATTATATTAAAGTAGTTGTGTATCACAATTGCTTGATTCACGTGGAATTGAGGAAATCTCCATATTCATGCTAACTTTTTGAGTGTTCTGAATCTGCTCTTTCAGAAGTTATAAACATCTGACTTACTGGCTACAAATTCATCTTTTTTGTGTTTCATCCATCAATGGCCTTGGGAATTAAAAATGGAGCCCAGTTCAGCATAAAATGTGAATCTAGTTACATGAGCCTTTTTTTAAGCTCAATGATAAGTAAAGAGCATTCATACCCATTGAATATCTTATCTCAGTGTTTCAATGCAGTTAGGATGATGGTCTTGCAAGAGAGATTATTCAACATGGTCTATAGATTTTATTTTTAAGTTTAAAAAGTAACCTGCACTGTGGCAAGGATAATGGTTTCTATATACTCTTGAAGGCAGTCAGTAGCTCTATAAAAGGGCCATGGAATGCATTGCCCCTTTCTTCCCAAAATGACTATTATAATTTTTTAAAAACCTGAATTGACAATGGATTTAGTTTGCATATATTAATATTCACCCAAATTGTCTATTTTGGATATTAAATAAATAATATAGGACTTGTGCATATGAAACAAGCTCTGAGTTGCTGAAATTCTTGAATAAGTTCCACTGACTATACCTCCCTTTCTCTGCATCAGAATATGTCTAGTAGATGTGAAGAAGGAAAGACCATGCAAAGCTCTTCTCCTACCATAAAAATGCTATTTCTTTATTTTAAAAACTTAGAAGATAACTTATTTGAATAAAAAATAATAAGATTAATGATTTCTAATTGTTTCTTAAGCATTGGTCTTCTACATATGTTTTGAATAAATATGTTATAAAACAAAAACGTTCTGGTTAAGCATAATTAATATACAAAATTGTGAAAGAGGTCAAAACAGATAAAGAATATTTAAGGCAGCAAATACTTGTAAGGAGGTTTAGCAAATTCAGGTTTAGATAGTGTTGACAATTCATAATGATATATGGAATTCAAGCCCAATATTTGATATGATGCACAGAACGCAACACATATACCCATTGAAATCAGAGGATTAAGCCTCTCATCACAGACTACTAAAGACTTAATGAATTAATAAATTAAAATAACACAAAATTAATCCATATATTTTAATAAAAAATATTATTCAAAAGATATTGATGTATACTAAGAAATTCACTAATTGTTCTCTTTGAATCGTTGGACTGCTTATATTGCCATCACTTATTGTGTGTTGAACAGTTACCGGGCATGATTTCTAACCTCCCCCATCAACTCTGGAAGTTACCTATTACTATCCTCACTTATGAATATTATTTAGCTGAGACTCAGAAATGTGAGTTGGCATGCACGAAGTCACTGGTGAAGCAGAGATCCAAACCTACTTCTAGGTGATTCTAATGTTCTGGTGTTTTCTGAAACATCAAGTCTGTTACAGATAATGGCACCCAAATTATCCAAGTAATGTGAGCCAGTCACTTCTGATATATTTTAGAGCCTCCCATTCTTAGTTTTGTTTTTCTCTCTACAAATCTCTTGCACCTGTCCTCTTTTATCAATTGACATTTATTCTAACCTAAATTAGATCATTATTACATTTTGCTTTAATTTCTTTAGTTATTTCAGTCATCTACATACATTAAACATTTAACAATTTATGTTATATACTGGAGGTAAAAAGATAATAAAGTATTTTCTTTTTTTAAAAATTTTTTTTAACGTTTATTTATTTTTGAGACAGAGAGAGACAGAGCATGAACAGGGGAGGGGCAGAGAGAGAGGGAGACACAGAATCTGAAACAGGCTCCAGGCTCTGAGCTGTCAACACAGAGCCCAATGCGGGGCTCGAACTCACGGACCGTGAGATCATGACCTGAGCTGAAGTCAGACGCTTAACGGACCGAGCCACCCAGGTGACCCTAATAAAGTATTTTAAAAACTAACGCAAAATTCTTTGATATTCCTCCCTTAGGAAGTGGGGTCTGTGTCCCCTCTCCTTGATTTTCGGCTTTGTAACTGCTTGACCAATAGAGTGTATTAGAAGTCATTTTGTGTGTGTTAGGGCCCAGGGCTCAAGAAACTGGAAGCTTCTACTTCCTGTCTGATGTGAGAAAGCTCAGGTCACATGAGCTTTTGTCTCAGTCCTAGCTAAAGTCTCATGTCAATGCATCAACCACCAGATATGTGAATGAGAAAGACTTTGTAATGACCCAGCCCCATGCACCAATCAAGAACTGTCTGGGTGAACACAGACACAGTCAACCTCCAGAACGCTGAGAGAAAATAGTAAAGCAATTGTTATTTTAAGGCACTGAGATTCAAGGTGACCTGTAAATAAAAACCAAAGCCTTATCAACAGTCTAGTGAAAAATGAAGACAAGAAAAATAACAGAAATGAAATGGTGAATTTTTTATTCATCCAAAAAACCTGAAGAGAAAGTTCAGTATTTGGGAGAAATACACGGATTAGATGGGTAGATATTTGAAGTAGGCATATTTTGAGGTAGGTATGTTTTGATCACATTGTTCAGGGATCAGGGGTTTGTCGTATGAGTTGCCAGGAGCCCTTCTGAGGTCCCATCCATGGCTACTAACACCATTTCCAAAACCGGTTTCATTCTCTTAAGCCATTTTCACTTCTTTTTTTTCCTGATTATTTCCTTAGTTTCAAAGACATTCCTACTCAGAAGAGACTGAAGTATCTGCTGTCTCTAGGTATTTTAATTCTCTTAGGCTAATGATACGATGGACAGGAGAAGGAGGTGGGGAATTCTAAGAATGAAACCAGGTGCCACCGCAGGAGAGGTCAATGCCAGTGGAATTTCGTCAGGCTGAATTGTATCTTTGGGGGGGGGGGGGGGGGGGGGGAGGATGGCACATTCTTTCAGGAATTTTCAAAATATCGCAATATTGATTTCTAATACCTTTGAGGAAGTATTTGTTCTCTTAACTAAAATGGTCTTCTATAATATTGCTGTTTCCAGAAAAAGGAGATTTGTGCCAATGAAAAACACAGAAAACAGTATTATGTGTTCATATGTAATTTCCAAAAACTCTGAATCAGAAATTCAACATTTTTTTTGGTCTAATTTCTGTGTCCCATCCAGACTGCTTTGCTGATTCAAAAAAAAAAGAAAGAAAGGAAAAATCACAGTGTATATCAGATGAGCAACTCATTTCCCCGGCATGTCAAACAACAGAAGATCTGCTTTTCTAGAAAGCTCTAGGTTGTTGTTTTTTTTTTTTTTAATTATTTTAATGATTGGTTATTCTTGTTGCAAGTAAAAACACCCTGCATAAAATATATTAAATAATAGATGTTTAATTACATTTTAAATTAAATGTAAATCTTGAAAATATTAACAAATTGGTAATTGCAGGTTGTTTCACAATTGTGCTGAGGCAATTAGAAACATGCCATAGTCACATATTCATAAGGAAGGCACACAGTGCAAAGAGCTGAAACTATTTAAAAAATTCAAAGTAATAGTTTATGTAATTATATTGAATCAGAGAAGTCCTGTTACTTTGTTCATGGCTGGGGAAGAGACCTTATGTAAGACTGAAATGAAACATTATTACCGTCTCACTTACTCGTCTTGGAATTGGTTTAGTGATTACTTCAACATCGACATCAGTGAAAAACATTTGACATCTGGCCTAGAAAATCAGACAGTAGACCATAGAGACTTTGATTAAAAAACTTCATGTAATTTTCTCCAATCAGTAGCTCGGCCTGTTCTTTTATCAGAGTGAAGGTTGCTCTCATCACCTGCAAATTTATACTAAAGCTTTAAACAAACAAGCATAAAACTTTTACACGAAAATCCCCTCCTGAAGGAATACTTCCAGAGGAACCTGATGATTAGCTGTGCTGATGATTTGATCTCTTCAGCGTGAGACAAGCCTGGAATCTTTTGTATAATTTTTTTATTCGAGTTGTGTGTATGCATGTATAAGTGTGTGTCTGGCCTTCATCTCATAAAGCATTTGGGGGAAAACTCTACATAAGCTGCTATTGCTTGCTGGAAAAAAAAAAAAAAACAGACAGCTTCTTTCACATCATCTGTGTGCCAGGCACTATTCTGAAGTCAGAAATCATGCAAGCCACTAGGGTTCTGTATGTTTAACCTCCTATAGAGCAGAGCCATTCCCATTACTGAGAAGAATGAACCCTTAGCGACACAACAATAGAGATCCTGAAATGAACTGCATTGCAGTATCGCCATGAATTAAAGTCTCCATCAGAGGCTGTGGCTCTTGGCATCAGCGAGCAAGGGCTTCGATGAAGTCGAGCAAGGAACTCTGCAGTAATGAGCCATCCTGCTGCCTTTTCTCTTTGAAGACAATTTATATGATGAAACTTGATAATTAACTTATGTCCAACAAACTAAATCCAATATATCTGTTTTCAGGTCAGAGGCAGTGGCTGTAGTCTCTCGGAATATGCTACCCCATCTACCAGTTCCCTGACAAGGAGACAGTCCCTGCTAATACAGTGTCACAGTAAATTTACTTATCTCTTAAGAACAACGAGGTGTGCTGTAAAATATGTGTGTACTATCAAAACATTCATAATAAAATCCTAATAAAATTAGAAAGTTGGAATAAAAGGAAATCACAGTCTTCAATTGTATGTCTTGAAATTACCTTCAATAATGGCTGATAGGTTATGTATGTGGTGACAATTACACACACACACACACACACACACACACACACACACACACACACAGCTTCAGCCCATGAGCACACAGAATTGGTTTCCCAGGTTCAGTTTCCAAGGAAGGAAGACAGTATGATGAAGTAAAAACCAACTTTCCCCAATTCTACAACTTTATCTTTCATGGTTTACAAATTGTCATTGCACTGTTATACCCTGGAGAGTATGAAATCTACTCAATGATTAGAGACACAGTCCAAAAAAAAAGCATTTCCTTCTTGATACTACCTGAAATAGCAAAGTAAAAAAACATAGAAGGTGAAAAAAGGAAACACTTGGATCATTTTTCAAAATGTCAATGTTTTATTTAAACCTGCCTGGGGCTGATCTTTGCACTCAATCCATGTACATGGCATGGTATTGGAATTACAACTCTCGGATGGAAAGAAATAAGAAGTACAAGGCAGATTTTGCATCACAAGTTGTGACTATTTCTTGATATGTGCTTACAACAGTCATTTATTGGTCCATTGGCCTACGTCCTCATGAAATCAGATTGCATTTTTGGAAATCAGGCAGAGAAATAAAATCTGCTCTCAGAGATGGATATCTGTTGGGAAACACTTTCATTATGTGACTGCTACAAGAGGTATTCTGCTGGAAAAAAGTGATTTGTTCCATGGAAAAATGCATCTAGAGGAAATTGATATTTAGTTACTCATATCAACCATGCTTATAAAAAAGAGAGATTCTACGTTTTTATCTTTTAAAAACATTACATTATTAACCTTTCCAGATGTATTTATTTGTAAAATGACATACCACAGGAAGCTCAAAGCCACTTCTCACAAATTCTGCCTTTTAAACACAAAATTATTGCTGATAAACTATTTAACCTTTTTTTTTTTTTTTTTTTTTTTTAACAACTCCAGGTTAACCTATTAATGCCTTAACAGTGGACATATTTCTAAGATAACTTTAGGTAATTTTCTTAAAATTATTTCCTTAATTTTTAATAAATTTCTTAAAGTTATTTTTAATGTTTATTTATTTATTTTTAAGAGAGAAAGAGATAGTGGGGGAGGAGCAGAGAGAGCTAGAGAGAGAATCCCAAGCAGGCTCCACAGTGTCAGCATGGAGCCCGTGGGGGTCTAGACCTCACGAACTGTGAGATCATGACCTGAGCTGAAATCAAGGCACCCCAAAATGATTCCTTTCCTAATTAAAGTTATGGTTTTCATCAAAGTAATAAAGTGAATAATGGTTGGCCTCATACGGTGTGTTGGAGGAAGACTTAAACCATCTTCTCAAAGGTGAACTGGTATCACCACGACCTGAAGTTCTGCAAAGATCTTAATTCTAAATCCCTATTTTTATAAGTAATCACCTGAAATATACTGTTGCAGGTGACAGGGCTCAAAGTGAGAAGTCCTTTTACTATATTTGCCAGTCTCGTGTCTACCTTTAACTGAAATGCCTTGTAAATTATACATTCAATAGTTTATGAGGGGCGCCTGGGTTGGTCAGTCGGGTAAGCATTTGACTCTTGATTGTACTTCAGATCATGATCTCATGATTTGTGAGCCCCATGTGGGGGCACCGTGCTGACCACGTGGAGCCTGCTTGGCTTTCACTCTCTCACTCTGTCTCTGCCCCTCCCCCACTCAAGCTCGCTCCCTCTCTTTCTCTCTCTCAAAATAAATAAACCTAAAAAAAATAGTTCATGAGTCCTTAGACCTAGACCTTAGACCTAGACAAGTATTTTACATCATGCTTTTCCATTGTCTATGTAACCAAATGCATAATTTATGAAATCTCATGGTGTATGAAGATACTGAATCCTACTCCCTGTTATTTAAAACTATTCACATAAAAATATATATGTTTTATTAAAAGAAGTTAAATTTAAAAAGCAATTTCTGTCTAGCATATAAAGTTCCATGAGGGCAGTGATCTTTGTTTGCTTCTCGAATGCATCCTAAGCACCTAAAACAATGTCATATATATATATATATATATATATATATATATATATATATAGGTGCTCAATAAATATTTGTTCAATGAATGAATTGTGAAAAAGACAAACAACACTACCTATAAAACAGGTCCTTGAAATGATATTGGCTTACCACTTTAAGGTGACTGTGGAATAATGATTAGTGAAGAATAATCTTTAATTTTGCCTTTGATCCCTTGGGGGCAGGCTAAATCCATGACTGCTAGCTGTTTATTTCTGAGAACTGTGGACTATATAAATAAACAACCAAAATCTTTGGAAAGCCTTACCACATAAAAAATATCAAAGTGTGCTAAATTTTGTGGTAGAGAAAACTGGAGAAAATGAGAATTTAGAGAAAGGTAAGTCCACTGAACCTGGAGAAATCATTTATTTAACAAGAGTTCATGTTTACTTAGTACCTATCAAGGGCCAGACTCTGAATGGGATGAGCACAGGGGTAGAGGCACATGTGCAAAGCTATAATCACAATGCTGTCCCTACTCTAGTAGTGTTATGGTTACAACTAACTCACTTAGGGAATCAGAGAAGGCCATACAGACAAGCTGACATTTGAGGAGACAGACCAGTGAACCATAAAGAGGAAATGAGCCCAAATGAGCAGGACATTTAGAATAACAACATTCCTTGAACCTGAAAACCAGTAAATATTTCAGAGAAGCAGCATTGAGACTCTGAAAAATTTATGTTTGAGTAAAAGAAACTGTGCATTAATTAGGACAATTTAGGGTTAAAAAGAAACCCCAAAATATAGTTACTTAAACAAGATAAAAGTTTGTTCCTCTTATGTAACAACCCAAGCGTAAGCAATTGAGGGCTGATATGGACATCTCAGTGTGCAGAACCAGGTTCCTTCTATCTAGTTGATCAGCCATACCCAGTGCATGACTTTCATCTCACGTTTTAAGATAGCTGCTTCAGTTCCTGCCATTACATCTGCATTCCAGTCAGTAGAAAGAAAAAAAGGGAAGTAGAAAGCATACTTCTCCACAGCATACCCCAATTTTCTCTATTCATCCTAATTTCTTATTCTGCCAAGCAAAACCATCTCTACTCCCCATCTTCCTGTTCCTGATTCATATCATTTTATATCCTTCAGGACAAGGACAAAACCCTGGAAGTTTAAATACCAGTATGGGCTCAGAAAACTAGGAGCTGGAACTCTTGACTCACTTTCAGATTTTTGTAGGTTTCTTCTTTCACATTACCTTCTCTGGAGGAATGGGATGAGAACCGTGCATAAGGAGAAGATCCTTGGTTGAAAGATGCTAAGTGAGGATGATTATTATTTATGAAGAGATGTCCTAATTATGACCAACCTCTGCAGTTCCGTTATGGCTAGGAAGGTGATTCCTGATAAGTGCAATCAACTCCGCCCCCTTTAAGTACAGTCACGCAGGAGGGTGTGAGTGTAGCAGGGCACAAGGAAATCTTCCTATGGCACGTGTGATGTTAGCAGGCTGTGGTTGACTGACAAAATCCTGTTAACAATAGACATTTGATATACCAGTATAGCTCAGCTGGGGAAGATCTCTCCTCTTGCCTGCCTTGCACTGCATCGAAAATCACCAGTGAAATTCTGATTCCAGGATCTTGATTATTGGAGATGATGCGTGAAAAAGCAAGACACAACGTGACTTACACACACCGGGCTGGACTTTCAGTAGGGGAGATTCAAACCAGAATTGATTTGTCTACTCAGAATGTCTGTGAGGTAGATGTCAGGAATTGAAAATGAATAGGAACTTCCTAATGACATTGACACCTTTGTTCTTCAGGTATTTCCTTTGCATGTCCTGAAATAAAAAGGGAGCCTCTAGATAGATTCGTTCCAGGGGGTAGAGCTTAAGGGACCTATTCTCAAAACCAGGCACATTGTAGTAGAACCTCTTGCTACCTCTTGCTACTCAGCTTAGCGTCTTTTTAAATAACGACCTCATCCTGGAGAAGAAACAGAATGGAAATCTCTCCAGTTTTCAAACTACGTAAAAAATCACATGAATATCTTTCTGTAAAACAAAAGGTGAGCAGACTTATCTGATATATTTTTCCTTCTTCTCCTCAAAACGGACTTGCTCACAGAAACATTAAAAAACATATAAATTATACATCAAAAAAGAATGCTGCCTTACCCTGACTCCAGTTAAGAAGTAGTCACACATCTTAACAATGCAGAGTCAACATCTCTACTAGAAGTCAGCTTACGTTCTAGTTAACGATATAATTTAAGATCGAATTCTATAAATTACGGACAGGAAAATTACAAATTGAATTGAAATATTCATTTAGTAATTATTATTATAATAATACTAGTTATTATAATAATTATTAATATAATAATACTGAAATGCCCTTCTCAGTTCAGTGCATGCCATTCACATCACTGACTTGGTTTTCTCTTTTTCTCAGGTTCTTACTCTTCTTTGGAAAAAAATGTTTTTTAATGCTTATTTATTTTTGAGAGAGAGAGAGAGTGCAAGAAGGGGGGAGGGGGAGGCAGAGAGAGACAGAGACACAGAATCTGAAGCAGGGTCTAGGCTCTTGGCTGTGGGCTGTCAGCACTCAAACTGCAGGGCTCAAACTCACAAACCATGAGATCACGACCTGAGCTGAAGTCGGATGCTTAACCGACTGAGCCACCCAGGCGCCCCATGGTTCTTACTCTTCTTTAGCTATATTTCTCCCTTTATCTTTCTTAAAGACTCTTCTTCTTCCTATTCCTTTTTGTTTTTTGTTTTTGTTTCTGTACTCATTTATCTGTTTATTGAGCATCTATTTTATACCATCGTTACAGGCTCTCTTGCTTTCTTTCTTCCTCCCAATCTGTCTCTCCCTCCAAAATTATATATTTTTTTAAAAGTTTGTTTATTTTGATAGAGAGAGTGAGAGAGCAGGAAATGGGCAGAGAGAGAGGGAGAGATAGAGAATCCCAAGCAGGCTCTGCACTATCAGTGTGGAGCCTGACGTGGGGTTTAAACCCATGAACCAGGACATCATGATCTGGGCCGAAATTGAGAGTCAGATATTTAACCAACTGAGCTACCCAGGTGCCCCTAAAATTGGATCTACTAAGTCTTTCCTCTTCTACATTATCTCATGCACCCTCCCTCCCAAAATGTACACGCACATTCACACACAGGGTTTGTCACACACAATCACACACATCCTTCCTTTTGTTAGTATCATGGCTCAGTTAGCACCAGAACAAGATATAGTGGAGATAGTTGAGATCTGGATAAATAATCAGACCTACTATAGCTGGTGATAGAAAACAACAGACAACCATCAGGACAGCTGGGTGGAGAAGACTGTTTGGGGAGCCCAAAAAGCAGACAGTGACAATCAGAGAGTTCTGGCAAAAGTCATAGCCAATGGTGATTCACACTCAGAAATATACATGAGACCCAACCACATGCATCTATTAC
Organism: Panthera leo; assembly: GCF_018350215.1. Lineage (NCBI taxonomy): Eukaryota > Metazoa > Chordata > Mammalia > Carnivora > Felidae > Panthera > Panthera leo. The sequence continues at coordinate 50,398,373 of NC_056695.1, read as the reverse complement.
TTTACTCTCTCTGTTACTCTCTGGGAAAAGTATCAGTAAAAGAGCCCAATTTGGGGGAAATCTATTTCTTCTGCAGAAATCAACTCAAGCATGAAAGCAGATGAAAGAGACCCAGATACATAAATTGGGTCATTAGGGCCAGGGGGATGGATCCAGCTAGTCCAAGCGTGCTTGGTTGCCAAGCTCTTGGCTTTCTCCTACCTCTGAGCCTGAGAACAGTAACGATCTCAGTCATGGGCAGTCATAGGTGGGTCTCAGTTGTCCCTGCACAGGGACCACAAGGGTGCTTTATTAGAGTGGGCGGCCACCAGCACACCTCTCGTTTCTACTTATATTCCTGCCACTTTCTGGTCCCAGGGCATGTCAGCTTGTTGCTTCTGTAGTGGCCGTCTGGAAGTCTGAACTTGAAATTATATATTCAAAGAGGAGATGCTTATAAAAGGAGATTCTGAACAAGGGGAAAGGATATGTCTCAAAACCTTGAATTACCAAATACTGAAAACATTATAACCTAAACGTCATAAAGGAACTATTTTCATAAAGCAGTGGGCTTTATCTTTATGAGATTTATAGGCTGACAGTGATGAATAAAGAAGTACTGATTTGTGTAGACACAGGGACCTTGGGTGGTTTCCAAGCCTCACTTATAACTAAATTAATACATGCAATACACATTTGAGTAGAAAATACACTGTCTTTAAATGTTAGAAATATCTGTTTTCTTTAAGTGTCCACTTTGTCTCTTTGAATCACCTTGACCAACCATACACATGCATGCAAAGAATGTGAAGAAACTGAACTGAGGGTGTCAGTCTCTTCTCTCTAAAATTTGCCCAGCCATTGGCTATTGTGCTTTCCACTCACAATACCCCTGGCCATCATTTCCCCCTTGGCTCTTTGACTCCTGTTTGACTTTAAAACATGGTTCCTGGTTTTCATTTCAAGTCTCTAGTTCTGATGATCCACTCATGCATAATTCTGGTCCAGTCTTGGCCAGAAGTCTCTACTCTCTTTTGTCTACACATTGTGATATTGGGAAAGACACATTCCCATTCTTCTTGGCCTTGACTTTTCAGTATAAATTTCCTTGGTTCTCTTCCTGTCATCCTTGATATGAAAACAATCTTCAAAAATACTTTAATCATGATAGTAAGACGTTCCTTTACTAAAAATAACCACTCTGGGTGTGAGGGCACAGTAACAATTAGAAAAAGAAAAACGTTAAATGTAGGCAGTGGAAAAGAACAACTAAAGACTAATGATAATTTTTTACATAAAATAAGTAACACTGTGTTCTTATGGTATGATAATATAATGAATTAGTATCCAAATACATTTAATATGCTTAAATACCACAATAATACTTATGATTATATAGATAGAAGTACAATTTGAGAATGTTACATTTTATTCCTTACTCTTTTCTCCCATATATTGCTGGTGCTATAGCAACTTTATAAAATTTTCTTATGAAGGTAAACAATTACTTACCATATGACCCAATAATCTCACTGCTAGGTATTCAGTCCAGATAAATGAAAACATGTCCACACAAAGATGTCTATGTACAAATTAACAGAAGCTTTTTTGTCATAGTCCCAAACTGGAAATAACTCATAAGTTTACCAACTGATGAATGGATAAAAACATTGTGCTACATCAATGTAATAGAATACTATGTGCTTAGAATACTAAGCAATAAAAAGCGACAAACTACTGACATATGCAACAACATGGATGAGCATCAAAATTATTTTGCTAAGTAGAAGAAGTCAGCAAGGCTTTATACCATCTGACCATTTATATGTCATTTTCAAAATATTAGCTGTATCTATACATTTTAGTATCATAGAGCTTCTGATATCAATTCTGCTGGAAAAAATTATGGAAAGTGAAGCTTATAATAAATACAAACATTTATTAAGACCAAAATGTGGCAAGTCAACATAATGCACAATACCCTTTTAATCCTAGGAAAAGAATATTAAAAATGGAAGGGATCTTAATAATCAGCTTGTCCAGTGCCCACATTTTATAATTCAGGAAATAACTGCATATAAATATCTATAGATATACTTTTAGCTGTGTATTTGCAAATATTGTTACTTTAGGGTATAGACTTTGATAAAATAAATGCTCAGCTTTTATTCATGAAACAACTTTTAAAGTGGGTTTTCAGTATTTTATTTTTGAAGATGATCCTAATTTCACTTGTGGTTGCAAATATTAACTTGGAAGCACAGATTCTGTGTGTGATACAATTAATGAAAACCCAACAGGACTTGCTAGAGATCTAAGTTATTCTTGACATCATAGGGGTGGTATAGTATTCTATATCTGGTTCCTGTACTGGCACGTAGTAAGTACTCAGTAAATGGTTGCTAAGTGACTGAATGGATCACAAATCTATTGCTTAACAATTTCACAGCATAGTTTTTCACACCTAAGCTAATTTTGCTAATGGAAAATTTGCTTGGATTCAATACATCTTGGTTTCACTTCTGCCTTTGTCTCTAATTATTTGTATCATGTGAAATAGCATTTACAAGTCAGTGGCCTCACCCACAAATGGTAATGAGAATCCTTGTCTTCACTAAAATACATTTGGCAATGGAAAATATAATATGATTTAGTTAGAAGCAGTTTGGTGGTATTTTGTGTTCTTATAAGGCATGTGACCTATTTAATGTTTACTAGTAGTAACTAGTTAGAAAACTAATCACTAAGATTTCTTCTAACTCCATGAGTTTATATAAAATCTTGAAATTCACGCATAAGAAGTGTTTTGATATTGAGAAAATCAAAATTTACTGATTTAAATATAAATATCAACACTACTATAACTATGTTACAAATATGAATACATGTTATTTTTATATTTTTAATTCGCAAAATGCTTTACTAGGTGAATTTGAAGATGAGTTTGAATTTAATAAACACATTAAATCATTGTTGCACTATATGCTAATTTGGATGTAAATTAAAAAACAAAAAATAAAACAAGTTAATAAAAAAATAAAATAAAATAAAAGCCCCCCCCCCCAAATAAACACATTAATTCATGATGACTGGAGATTCCCAGAACTAAACAGGGAAGGGATATCAACCTAATATCTAACTTGAGTGTGGAATAGAAAAAATTCTAGAATGGGATTCCAGTGGCTAAGATACAGTGCAACTAGCTTCTGAGCCACACACTATCAAAGGAATAATTTACTTTGAGTTTAAACCAAATTATATTGAACTCTTGGGAAGTCTTCATCTATCTTCATACATTCTTACCTTACTTGTCTGTGCTTCCTGTCCCTCCTTCAGATTAATATGGTGAAATATAGAAATACAGAAATGGTCCATGTTGCATTCTTGCCTCTAGACAGATCAGGAACATGATACTGACAGGTATTAAATAGCTATTTATTGAATTGCCTTCCCCCCCAGGCACTGGGCTAAGCATTTTGCATGCAGCATCTTATTTAATCTCACCACAACCCCGTGAGGTGGGTATTACCATCATTTTACAGCTGAGCGAACTGAAGTTTTGAGAGGTCAATAACTTTTTCAAGGTCACACAGCTGTTAAGGGGCAGAGCCAGGTCTGAAACACAGGTAAACCCAGTTCCATCCTTAGAGCTCTACCTAATGTACCAGTGGTTCTCAAAGTGTGGTCCTGGGACCAGCAACAACAGCATTCCCTGCAAACTTGTTCTAAGTACAGACTGTTGGGCTTATGATGCAACTGCTGAATCAGAAACTCTGGGAGGATGTAGGACCCAGAATTCTGTGTTTTAACTAACATTTTGGGTTATTTTAATGCCCAAGTCTGAGAAACAAGAAATTGTACTATATGTCTTCCGTAATAGCAATGTGTCTGACATTCATAAACAATTCACATTCAAAATTCATATTCATTTCACATTCAAAAGGCTCCATAATGAGCTAACCAGTAAGTTTCTTGGCTAGCGAAGTTCCGTAAATAACATCAATAACACACATCCTGATAAGAACGGAAGGCAAGAAAGTATTTGGAATCTAACTAAAGGTTCGAGTCTTTTGCACATCGCTGTATTCATTTATTCTGTGAGAAGCAAACCACTTTTCCAAGGGAAACAGATTTATTGCCCATAATTTATGGGAAACCAAAGTGTACATCATTAACTGATTGGTTCAACTTCAGCCAGTCAAGGTGTCACAAATGAAAACAATAACGACCAGTAAAGATTGTGCACGAAGTGGATTCACAACTGACCTGGTTGCTCAGACAGTCGTAATCTGATAATTCCACATGGTTCAGGGGTTGAGGGTGGGCAGGGAGGGCGAGAAGGGAGGATACCGCAGAGAAGACAGCAAGGCAAGGTGGGAGATACTTCCTTCCACACAAATTCAAAATCCCAGCTTTTTTGTGAGACGTATGTGCTTCTGCCCTGCCCATCACCCAGCACTTGAATATCAGGTCTAGTCAATACACTGCAAATAACCCGTATTAATCTGGTGAATTTCATACTATTGAAGCCGATTTGGAGCAGCCAGTGCAGTGTCACACATTTCAGAAAATAAGAACGAGAGAGGAAACTAGAACACAGGTTTAGTGAAAACATGCTTCTTAATTTATATTAACTGTCTATTAGGATTGTGCTTACTGATGTGAAAGGTTTGGAAAAACTATGAGATATCACATTAAAACAGGAAACAGATGGTGCTTAACTGGGTATGCAGGTGAGGAAGCAGGAGCTTCCTCATGTGGCTGCGGGACGCTCGACAAGAACAGCAGCGATCTGTTTGTTCTTTAGTCCGAGTCCGAGGAAAATATCAGTATGTTTGTGAATTATTGTTCATCATGTTTAAGATGTACTAATTTACTTACATAGAATCTAACACGATAACCAGAATATCATCTGACCACGAAATCAGTGAATTGTGGTTTATTCTTGCTATTACAATTATTTCTGAATATCAAAACCATTCCTTCAGATGTTAATATAGAGCATACTGGGTTTTAGAGCATGAAAGCCTCTGCAAATTTAACCATTTGCAAGTCAGGTTAACACCGAAATAAACTAAAATAATTTATAGAATGTACTAAAACTGAATTGCAAGGAAATTTATGATAGGTAGTCACACAATAATAAAAAACCAAAGATTAATTAACATAAAAATTCTAGCTGTCATATTTCTCTAAGTAGAAATAATTGTAATGTAATTTTATTTCACTGATTGAACCTCCAACTAGGTCCTGGGTAAAGTCAATATGAAAATGAAAGCTATATGAAAGGCACCTTTAGGCCAGAAGGAAAACAGGACATGATCTCACCAGCTTCGGAATTAAAACCACTGAATTATTTGCTACACACACACACACACACACACACACACACACACACACACACGGTGAGAGAGAGAGAGAGGAAAAGAGAGAAAGAGATCCTTTTAATGATATTCATGATTTCTTCCAAAGAATGGGAAACTTGAAAGAAAAATGAAAGAGGAGACTTTAAAAAAATCTGTTTAAACTACTTTGGGAAATAGTGAAATAACTAATATATTGAGTTCCATTTTTAAAAAGGCAAAACATGTTGGCCATTTTATTAATTCTTAAGATTTTGAAGCATTGGAAATAAAAATAATTTGTTTATGGAACTGTAACCAAGAAATTAAATTATTGAACCAAAATCAATCATGTGTGACATTTTTTCCTATCATAATATGGAGATATCACACTATAAGCAAAATAATAATATCAGTTTCTCAAGCACAGGACTTCTAGGTACTAGACAAATGTCTAGATTACTGCAGAGACAGCACTGGTTTTCAACTTCCTATTTGTGTCTCTGCAACCCAATGCCTGCCTGATGCACTATTGTTGCTCAATAAATATTAGTTGGACCAAGCAGGGTAATTTTCTGAAGACATGTTGGCGGAGCCTAATACATATAAGAGTGTAATGTTTCTGAATAAAAGGAGAAGCTCACCCTTTGAGCTCCCATTGTGGGCTCTCATCAGGGGCTCATCAACACTCTCTCAGGGACCTGAGAGACCTCATTTTACCCAATAATGCTGAATCACACTGTTTTTTTCCAGACTTTTGGTTAATGGAAGATGCAAATACATTCTCTATATTTAGGATGATTTGTGATACATTTGTGTGGTTTAAAGCACATTGTGAACAGTTGGCTGGTATTGGGGAAGTAGACCCCTGAAGCAACCCACAAAAATGATCCAGAATCTTATAAATGTAAAGATTAGGCAGTTTTGTAATTTTTTTTTGTATTTGATAATAGCATACGAATCGTTATTTTAGCAATCATGTGTTTCGGTTTACTCTCACATTTTTTGAATCAATTTCTAAGAATAAGCCTTGGTAAAAATTTAACTTTGAAGAAATGTAGTCAAAAATCATTATTATAGTAATGTGTGCCCTTTGTATGGCAACTGAAACAAACGCTCTCCTCTTCTACCCACTATGACTGATCCCTAGCCTCACAAATTGAGAGACTTGGATTCCGGTCCTGCTAGCATCCCAGGTCTTTTGTTATATTCATACGTAAAGCAGTACTAACAAAACCTATATCATAGAGAACTAATGAGGTTTGCATAGAACGAGATACTATATGTGAGAATGTTTAAATAGCTAAAATTTTACATAAATGTAGCACAAAAGTTTTTGGTGATAAGTTATTAAACCTTGAATGCTCAGAACATGAGAGAGTAAAAGTGCTGGGATACCTTTATTGTCTGGTTAATGGAAGTATAAAAGCAGAGTGTAACAAAAACAAATCATTAATGGTTAATGTTACTTTATCTTTGATTAGTATTAAGATTAGAATTCCTGTTCCGTAAATATATTTGATTTATTATGAAAGCATTAGAAAATATCAGATATCTTGGACATTTTTTACCTAGTTTAAGTTCAAAAAATATCGAAGAGTGAACCTCTCCATAGCACTGCTATCCAAAGACTTACCAAATTCATGGGCTAATTGGGTTCAGAAATTTGAGTAGCATTTTCTGAAGACTGAGAATGGGCTCCCCTAAGAAAACTAAAATGAACAGACTTGTGTGTGAACTTGAGAAGCCCACAGTCTGTAATATCCAGCTTTACCAGAGGCACTTTATCCATTTGAGGTGACATAATTTAATTGTGGGATATAAGTTACCTGAATATAAATAGATATATTTAAAATGTGTTCCACTGTATTTAAAAGCTGGATATTTTTATTTTTAAAACATACACATGGTATTGAGAAGAGTGTCTCTTTTTATTTCTAGTTTTACTGTGAAATAATTGACATACATCACTGTATATGTTTAAGGTATAGAGAAGGATGGTTTGATTTACATATATTGTGAAAGGATTACCACAGAAGGTTCAACCAACACCATTTTTTTTTCTATAAATACAATGAAAAGAGAAGAAGGTAAAGAATCAAGGGGAAAAAATCTCATTCCATGAGAACTCTTAGATTACTCTCTTAACAGCTTTCCCATCATACAGCAGTGTAAGCTCTAGTCGCGATGTTGTACATTATACCCCTAGTATTGATTTATCTTACAACTGCCTATCCCCTGCCTTGGGTAACCACATATCTGACCTCCTTTTCTATGAATCTGGTTTTAGTTTGGTTGGTTGGTTGGTTTTTTGGTTTTGTTTTTGCTTTTTTTTAGATTCCACATATAAATGAGATCATATAGTACTTGTCTTTCCCTGTCTGATTTATTTTACTTAGCATGATACCTTCAAGGCCCCTACATGTTGTCACACATGTTAGGATTGTCTATTTTTTATGGCTCAATAACATTCTACTGTACTTAGATACCAAACATTCTTATCCATTCATCCATTGATGGACACTTAGGTTGTTTCCACATCTTGGCTACTGTAAATAGTATTTCTATGAACATGGGGTGCAGATACCTTTTTGTTAGTGTTTTTGTTTCCTTTGGATACACTCTCAGAAGTGGAATTGCTGGATCATACAGTAGTTCTATTTTTAATATTTCAGGGATTCTCTATACTTTTTTCCATAGTGGTTGTATCAATTTACAATTCCACCCACAGTGCACCAGGGTTTTCTTTTCTCCACATTAATGGCCAGAATAAGCTATCTCTCATCTTAATGATAGCCATTCAAACAGGTGTGAGGTGATATTTCATTGTGGTTCTAATTTGCATTTCTCTAAAGACTAGTGATGTTGAGCATCTTTTCATGTACCTGTTGGCATTTTGTATATCATCTTTGGAGAAATGTTTGCCCATTTTCAAATTAGGTTAGTTGTTTTTTGTTTTTTGCTATTAAGTTGTATGAGTTATTTATATTATAATTTTGGATACTAATGCCTTATCAGATACATGATTTGCAAATATTTTTCCTATTCTGTAGGTTTTCTTTTCCCTTTGTTGATGGTTTCTTTTGCTGCACAGAAGTTTTTTTAATTTGATGTAGTCCCCAGCTATTTCTTTTGTATTTTGTTGCTTATGCTTTAGGTACATATCCAAAAAATCATTATCAAGTCCCATGTCAAGGAGCTTTATTTCTACCTTTTCTTCTAGGAGTTTGCTGGTTTCAGGTCTTACATTTAAGTCTTTAATCCATTTTGAGTTAATTTTTGTCAGTGGTATTAGATGTCAGTCCAGTTTTATTCTTTTATGTGTGAATATCCAATTATCTCAGCTTCACTTATTGAAGATTATCTTTTATCCATTGAGTATTCTTGGCTCCCTTGTTATATATAAGTTGACCACATGTCAACTTATTCCACTGACCTATTTGTCTGTTTTTATGCCAGTACCATACTCCTGATGACTATGGATCTATAGTATAGCTGAAAATCAGGTAGTGTGATGTCTCTTGCTTTGTTCTTTCTCAAGATTTCTTTGGCAGTTTAAGGTCTTCTGTTGTTCCACATAAATTTTAGGAGTACTTTTTCTACTTCTGTAAAAAAAAAAAAATGTCATTGGAATCTTGGTAGGGACCGCACTGAATCTATAGAGGGCTTTTGGTAGACTTGAAATTGTAACAATATTAATTCTTCTAATTCATGAACACATCTTTGGATATCTTTCCACTTACTTGTGTCTTCTTCAATTTCTTTCATCAATGCCTTGTAGTTTTCAGAAGAGATCTTTCACCTCCTTAATTAAATTTATTACTAACTATTTTATTGGTTTTGATGCTATTATAGATGGGATCAATTTATGTCTTTTTCAAAAAATGTGTTGTTAGGATAGAAACACTACTGATTTTTGAATGTTAATTTTGTTATACTGCAACTTTATTGAATTCTTGTTAGAGTCAACAGTTTTTTGGTTGAGTCTTCAGGATTTTCTGAATAAATTTTATCATTTGCAAATTTTTTCCTTTTCAGGTCTGATACTTTTTCTTGCCTGATTGCTCTAGCCAGGACATCCAGTATTTTATTGAATGGGAGTGGTGAGAATGGGCATGCTCGACTTGTCCCTGATTTTAGAGGACAAGCTTTCCTTCTTTCACCATTGAGTATGATGTTAGCTGTAGGCTTATAATTTATGGTCTTTATTATACTGAAATATGTTCCTTCTATGCCAAATTTGTTAAGTTTTTACCATGAGTGGATGTTGAAATTTGTTCAGTGCTTTTTCTGCATCTATGGAGACAATCATATTAATCTTTTCTTTCATTCTATTAACGTGGTATATCACATTGATGGATTTGGGTATGCCACATATGTTGAACCGTATTCACATCCCAGGAACAAATCCCACTTGATCATGGTGAATGTTCCTTTTAATGTGCTGCTGAATTCGGTTTGCCAGTATCTTATTGAGAATTTTTTTGCATCTATATTCATCAGATATACTGGCCTATAGTTTTCCTTCCAATAATGTCCTTTTTGGTTTTGGTATCAGAATAATGGTGGCTTCATAAAATAAATTTTGGAGTACTCCCTCCTGATTTTTGGTAAAAGTTTGAGGATTGGTGTTAATTCTTCTTTAAATGTTTGGCAAAATTCACCAGTGAAGGCTTCTGGTCCTGAGCCTTTTTTGTTGGGAAGTTTTGATTACTAATTCTATCTCCTTACTAGTAATTGGTTTATTCAGATTTTCTATTTCTTCCTGTTTTAGTCTGGAATGTTCTAAGAATTTTTCCACATTTTCTAGGTTGTCTAGGTTTTTTGGCATATAGTTGTTTATAGTAGACTCTTACAACCCTTTGAATTTCTGTGCTTTTAGTTGTAATGTATCCTTTTTTATTCATAATGTTGTTGATTTGGATCCTTTGTCTTTTTCCTTTGGTTAGTCTAGCTAAGGGTTTGTCACTGTCGTTCAGCTTTTCAAAGAACCAACTCTTAGTTTGGTTAATCTTTCTATTGTTTTTTCAATTCTCCATTTCATTTATTTTTGCTGTAGTCATTATTATTTCTGTTCTTCTTCCAGCTTTGGTCTCAGTTTGTTTTTTTCCTGATTCCCTAGGGCACAGAGTTAGCTTGTTTAGTTGAGATCTTTCTTGCTTCTTAATGTAGGCATTTATTATTATGAACTTCCTTCTTAGACGTGTTTTTGTTGCATTTTGTAAATTCTGATATGTTGTGTTTCCATTTTTGTTTCTTGCAAGAAATTTTGTCTTTTCCCTTTAAATTCCTCTTTGACTCTTTGAGTGCTCAGAAGAGTGTTAGTATTTGTGTGTGAAGGTTCAGTTTTTTATTGGTTTCTAGTTTCATGCCATTATTGTTAGAGTAGACACTTGGTATCATTTCAATCTCTTGAATTTGTTAAGACTTGTTTTGTGGCCTAATATATAGTCTATTCTAGAAACTGTTCCATGTATACTTGAGAAGAATGTGTATTCTGCTCTAGTTGGATAGAGTGTTCTATGTCTGTTAGGTCCATTTGGTCTATATTGTTGTTAAAATCTAGTGTTTCTTTATTGATTTTGTCTAGATGATTTATCCATTATTGAGAGTGGATTAAGTAAATTTATTGCTGGCAGCATATTGTTAGATCTTGTTTTTCATTCATTCAACCATTCTATGCCTTTTGACTGGAGAATTTAATTCATTTATGTTTAGAGTAATTATTGATAGGTAAAGATTTACTATTATGTTTTTGTTCATTGTTTTATATTTGTTTTGTAAATTCATTGTTCTTTATTCCTTATTTGATGTCTTTGGTGTCAGTATGCTTTGACTTCTTCATTGTATTCTTTTATGTAATTACTACAAGATTTTCCTTTGTGATTACCAAGGAATATCTAGTTTTTAATTATGCCTATAGATAAGAACAAGACAGTGCTGCTTACTATTAACTTTCTAAGGTGTTTATTTTAAATGGATTTTTTTCTCATAAATTCTCTTGTATTAACAGATAAATAGATTGTACAAAAATAAATACTTAGGCACATTGTTTGCTGATTGTATACCTGTTTACTCTCAAAGAATATGAGCAATTTAAGATCGGAGATCATGTTCTACTTGTTTGTGTGATATTCAAAATAGTTAACCAACAACATGACATGGACACTGGCCTATCAGAGCTGAGGGCTGGTGTAGGTGCGGGAGCAGGGACCTAGAATACTGTTGTTGTGTACCCAGTATTAATCTTTTAGTTGCTGAACCATAGGGAAGTCTGAATTCCAAAGGAAGTGTATAACATGGCTGAAAAATGGCTGGAATGGATGGCATACCCAGACAGGATTTTAACAACTTGCATGGACATATTTCCACACTGGCTGAAAATCAGTTTCATGTCTCTCTTCAGTGCTTAGTACAGAGGCTGCTGCATAGTTATACTCAACTTTGTGTTGAATGAGCATAGTAAGTTTATTTCACCCTCACCAATTAAAGTTGAGAGAAGCCAGTCTGAGAGTATTCTGGGTGAGAACAGGAATACAGTCAGGTATGAAAACATTCCTGCATATAATCCACAAAGGAAATAGCACACAGTACCTATATACACAGACACATAAACATCCTATTGAAAATGAATTGTACACATGGAGAAAAAGAATGGTTATGTACCAATGATACCAACATCCTTTAGTTTTATAGTGTGGGATCTAGCTAAAAGTATTCAGCCAGAAAACCATTCATAATACTGGGTGAGTTGTCACCCAAATGGCTGAGAGTTGCCTGGCTTTAATTTTTGCACCGACCCAAATTTATCTATTTCCTATGACTGAGGAGGAAGAAGCAACAACTCCTCATTAGCACTGAGTCAAAATTAATCCTCAAAATGTGAACATTACTAATAGCGTAAGTTGGAAGCAGAGGGAGAACAACACAAAAATGGTAGAAACAGTAAGGAATGGGGCGCCTAGGTGGCTCAGTTGGTTAAGCGGCTGGCTCTTGATTTCGGCTCAGGTCATGATCTCGCAGTTTTGTGAGTTAGAACCCTGTGTCAAGCTCTGCACTGACAGCCTGGATCCTGCTTGGGATTCTCTCTTTCCCTCTCTCACTGCCCCTCCCCCTGCTCACACTCACTCTGTCCCTCTCAAAAAAGAAATAAACTTAAAAAAAAAAACAAAACATAGTAAAGAACTGCCATAGCAAATGAGCAACAGAAAACTTAATGTTTTTAACAAGACTAAGGGGAAGGGTGTAACTTGTGCTAAAGTAAACTACCCTGCTTTTGGCTAAAAAGGACTCAAACACCTTACTGGAAGAGAGGCTTTGTAAGGACCAACCACTATTTTCTCATAGAGTCATTTGTCGAATACCTAGGAATTAAAGAATATCTTATGAAGAAATTATCAGTGTCAATAATGATTACTCTGTATTCATACACATGTGCTCTCCATTTGCAAGGCAAACAATGTTTTTTACGTTTTTGGGGGTTCTTCTGAGGAGAAAGCTTCATGGGCAACAACGCACTTCCTTTAAGCCTTAGAGACAGGTGCAGTTTTTACAAATGATCCCTGTGTATCAAAGCTTTGGCAGGGAGTTTGAGATGCATACATCTAATCCAGTACATCTTCCTTCTACACTTCTCACTTTTAGCTCAAACCAACTTCTTACGTCTTCCTGGGCAAGTCCTACACTCTTGACATTTCCTTTTTTTTTTTAATGTTTATTAATTTTTTGAGAGAGAGAAGGAGTGGCAGAGGGGCAGAGAGAGAGAGGGAGACACAGTTTCTGAAGCAGGCTCCAGGTTCTGAGAGGTCAGCACAGAGACCAACATGGGACTGGAACCCAGGAACTGTGAGATCATGACTTGAGCCAAAGTTGGAAGCTTAACCGATTGAGCCACCCGGGCATCCCTGGACATTTCCTTTTAAAGTCTTCTCTCTGTCTGGAACTTCCTTCCCCATTGTTCATCCCTATTTGACTCTCAGTTTATTCACACTTTTGCTAGGAAATCTTTCCTGATTCTCCAGGTGAAATGTGTCCCAAGAGCCCCTTTTTGTACATCTAGGATATGGTATAACACTGTGCTCTGCTTCAAGTTGTTCTGTCTGATCTCCTTAAGGTACGAGGCCATGAGACCAGAGCCTCCTTCGTCTGTGGATCCTTCATTCCATCTAGTAAAGTGTTTAGCATAGAAGATGCTTGACAAATTTGACATTTTTACCATTCAGAGTGAACAAAATGGCACAAAGACCAACATTTCTGAAGGTTTCTACAGTATGTACAACACAAGGACTTCAAATCCTCATTATTTCTGCTCCAATGAGCAGGTATTGAGATTTGTTACAAAATCTCATTTAAGGAATAGTGCACAGTAAGGTGGATGGCTCCATGAGTCACAGCCATAAAGTGGACTCATTTTGCAGCCCTGTTGCCAATCTCAGACTGGCATTCAATAAAGCACCTAGTGTCTATACACTTGTGCATTTTTTAGAATAATACCTCTGCTACCTCCTTTGAATGATTTATAAGTTATCATTAATAATCACTTTCCATGTTCCTAAAAAGCACTTCTATAAGAGGCTTTGATCCAGCAATGAATAAATTCAAGGCTGCTTTCCACGGATGACCCACTTTTCAGTGACCTACCCAGCTTTCTCACACATTATACAAATGACTGTTTCATACGTTAGATAAGAATATAGAAAACAGATATTAAAGAAGATATAACTGTTGCATATGTATATATGCATGTATATAATTAAGCTTCCCAAGGTAGTAATTCCTAATCAGATTTGTTATCCTGCTTGTCTTTTTTGAAATCTCGTTTATGTTCTTTTCAAAATTAAATTGCAACAAAAACTTAGTGATGGACTAAAAATATTCAAAGAGACCGTATCTCAAACATGTAGTTTTTTTTATACTTGCATGTGATTTAACTTGATGAATTAACAGCACTTGTCAATGAATGCTAACCTTCAGAATCTTAGACTTGTAAATAAATAGAGTTAAGATATCCAAATAAGCCTGTCTGCTTGTGGCATTAAAAAAATCCTTATGAACAAGAAAAATAAAGCATAAGCAAGAGTATATTGCAGGAAAATAACCACATATTAAAATAATAACATGATTTTTACACTTGTACAATGTGTCATCAAGGCTAATAGAAACATAATCTACTCTACCTGGCAATTCTCACCATACAAAAACACAGGTATTTTAAAATCTAGATACTCAGCAATGATGAATGTCATCAAAAGCAGCCATGAGAATGACCCTCATATCTATGCTTCAAAACCTTGCCAAGACATGTATTCCCCATGTTGTCATAAACAATCTATATGGCTTCATTATCTGCTGATAAACATTTCCCATCAATTCTTTTGAAGTACATACTATTGACATACTTCCAGATAATAACAGATAGCCTAAAATAACATTTTCTTAGCACTCTTCTTTAAGGTTTTTTTTCTCAATAAAAATACTTTTAAAATCAATGTAGAACCATATGATTGGAAATTTTATTTTAGCCACAAGCTTCTACTAAATAAAACTGTATGTTGAGCACATTCAGTCTTTTCAAATGCTTTCACACTAAACATCACATTTTTTCTTCTGCAACAAAAACTGCCAAACAAATTAGCAAGTCTGCCTAAAAGCCTGTTCCGAAGCAATATCTTATCAAGTGCCATTTTTTTCTATTTGACTTAACTATTAAAGATCACATCAGTGTTCCCACCCCACCTCACCACTAGTTATCAGCAAACTACTGATCTATAAACTCACAGAGCCCTGGATCTCCAGACTCCATTTGTCAATCAATCTACCTACTTTGTATTAACCGCAGGCTTTGTGGCCAATGTTTACTATGCCGAGGAATATTTACTGAATTAAGCAAAGTTGTCAAAGTGATAATAACCTTGTGTCATCAGTATTAATATTGACTCATCATACCTCCAAAACACATTTTAATAAATTACCTTTTCCTTGAAGAAAACAGAACATAATATAAATTTAACATAAAATCAGGAAAATCCTGGTATGTTTATTATAGGAAAGCATCAGTGGAGCCATGCTCTAGGAAGAAGGGAGGAAGGCGTGCATACTTTATCCTCTTCTATAAAGAGCTACTGTCAACTGGACGGGAAATTTACTATCACTGAATGGCTATAGGACACACCTAACTTGTAGGCAGGCTACCATCCTGTGTGTGCACTTGGACTATGCTGCTGGATTGGGCATGAACTGTAGTCCTTAGTGAGGAATCTCATGACGTGGCTTATGCGGGGCTATAGAAAATTGGCCTAAGGGAAACGAAAACTCCTAAAGGAACAGTCATAGCAAAGAGGCCGAATTCCCACTAGGCAGGACCTATATGAACTTCATTTTCCTTTGGGATTGCTGGGACCCTCTACCTTGTTTGGTCAGGCATGGTGCCACGAAAGCCCAGGGTTCATGCTTTCCACACCGTCTGGTATGTCAAAGCACGGACCGTCTAGTTTTACCTGTTTCTCAAAGTAGTGACAGCCTGGTGATCATTAAGAGTATGCATATGGGTATCACACAGATCTGGGTGTAAGAACTAACTTCACCACCTACTAGCTGGGTGACTTTGAGAAATTTACCTAATCTCTGAGATTTATTTTCCACTTGGTAAAATGGGGATAAAACTTCTACTTCAGAGGATCACTATGAGATTAAATAAGATACTGCCTGCAAATCACTGTTGTTAGAACCGAGGAAATATACAAACTACTGCTGCTGCTACTTCTCCTTCTCCTCCTCCTCCTCCTCCTCCTCCTCCTCCTCCTTCTTGTTCTTGTTCTTGTTCTTCTTCTTATTATTATTCCCCAATTTTAAATGCTACCTAATTCACAAAAGCATTGTGGTAAATGTTCATAATATGTTTACTTTGATATCGCTGTGTCATAAAACTCAAGACAGGATACTGAAATTCACAGAATGCTAAACTATCAAGAAAACTGGGCAGGGTTTACAGTTACAATGATGGGCAAGGCATTCAAACTAATTCAGAGCTTCCAGTCCTGGTGAGAAGAATAGAGGCAAAGGTCAATTTCAATACAATGAAATATTAATAAGCACAGTGCCCTATGGACACATACAACCGAGGCTTGGGGGGTCAGTGTGTGGTGTATTCTGCAAGGTTTACTGGGCAGAGACTGAAAGATGACTGAGACCTGACAATGAGTAGGAATCAGGTAAACACAGCGCTGGGGGCAAAGGTGTGAGAGGGTGTGTATGGTAGGGAGCTACCCTTACAGACAACAAAGCAGCATTATGAATTTGTCTTTGCGATGGGCAGTGAAATGGCACTGTGGCTGGCACAGTCTCTGAAGTCACATCGGAGTGAGCATGGGGAGGGGAGGGTCAGTGCCTGAACTCCACACTCAGAGATCTGTATTCAATTGGTTTTGGGGAGAGTCTAAGTGCTGGTATTGTTTAAAAGCATTCTCAGCAACCAGTATTTAGATTTAAACGAAATCCAGGCTGACCTATCAAACGGGAGCAGGGGCACTTAGTCATGGATTTCATACTGAATCAAGGACAATGGGGCTGTGATGTAGTGTTGCATTTTCATGACATCAATAATATATCCTTAGGGCCAAGAGCAGATTCTCATAAGCCCAACTAGGATCGCATCTCTGCTTTCAAAACCAGTCATGGTTGTATCCCAGGTACCTGTTTTTATTTATGCCTCAAGATGCATCTTTTGGAAATAAAATAGAAACATTTGGAAATAACTTTGCTAGATAATAATTACCTATGGCAAATAGTTGTCCAGTGCCCTGGTACACTTGAGGAAAGCTAACAGAAAAGAGATGCAGAGCTTCCGATTTGCTCTGTTATTTTTTTAATGTGGCCTGTTTGCTCTCTCTTTGTTTTTCCATACCCCAGGATACGTGGACATGGGCTAAGTCATAGACATAATTTACTCTGAACCAGCACTCATGAATTGGCCATAGTTGGTAGCATGTTGCATTTATATGCAAGGAGCCTTGCTCTCAGTGTGGTGGGAAAAGTGCTTCCAAATTTGTTTCTCCTGGTGCTCATTACACTGGAGTTCTCTGTGATGAATAATTGTTTATGTGAATAGTAACGTTCCTTTCTTAGACAAGCCATCACTGCATTCCCACCTATATCCCCTATGTGAGTTAGAAGCAGTTTGGTGTGAGATTCCACTTCCATCCAAACAAAATTATATCAGCTATATTTTATTTTCACTCTTATGTTTCCTGGAAGTAAGAAGGGAGCCCTTGAGCTGTCTTCAGATATTCCCACCATTCATTCTCAGCCTTCAATCCCCCACACACTCAATGCTCTAAACCTTATATCCAGATGCTGCCAACTCATGACTGCCCTTCTGAGAGTTGAAAATAGAGACCCTGTCATTCTGTGTGAAGTCATATTTGTTCACAGTGGGGGTTTGGGGCTTGACGTGAGTGAGGATGAATTCAAAAGCAATATGCATTCAGATTAGTAATAAAATAGGATCACCTTTTTCTGGAACTTTATAAGTAAAGTATGACTAATTATTTCAGCTAATAAGCCTAGGTGATTATTCAAGCAAGAGAAAACAAGTATATCTTACAGGATTTCTCCAAAGGCAGAGGGGAAATGCTGCAAAAGATACTTATTTCTTATGTTTAAATAAAATTCACTAAAAGGGAGTTATTACACCAGGCACACAGCTTTAGTAATCAATCAATAAATAATAACACAAATTTCCAAAACAGAATAAAAAAGCTCTAGTACCCGCTGCTCAAAACCTGCCAGGAAACACATTCCCCAAGGAAAAAAGGTACAAATATCAGAGGGAAACTGGCAATATCTCCTAGGGATCTACAAGATGCCAAAATGTGAATGCCATTTTCTCACCAATAATCTGCACTTTAATCTTACATGAAACAATTTTTCACAAAAAAAGTGTCTGTTCTCTTGTATTTGATAAAGAAAAAGAATTAGAAATAGGCCCAATTTCTTTTAGAAAAGTAGGTTTCTTCAGCTTTCGATTGGCCTTTCTCATGACCCCCTATACAAGAAGACAGATAATAAATATAATGATTTATACTGAAAAGAGAGCAGTGAGGATAATGGCCCAAACAGTGCTGTCTTTTATTATGTTACCATAGTAAATAATAGCAGTACCGCTCACACCGTTATACTTAAGGTTGTAGCAGCGAGTCCATTATAATTCCTGTTTTTCAGAAGTTTATAACTTGGTCTTGACAATATACTCCAGCCTGAGACTAGCCTTTTTTTTTTTTTTTTTTGTCAAAGGCTGGTTTTCCTTGATTGTCACACAATTATTTAATAATGAAATTGGAAAACTAAATAGTACTTGCACTATTTTTTCTGGCTATATGTTGCATGTATATATCTCGAAAACCTCTTCTGGAACACACACACGCACCCACCACGGGTTTGTCTGCACATTCAACATTTATATTTCTAAAAATGGAGAGCATTCAATACATTCAATGTCTGTTAATTGGGAAGACTGCCATAAAAACTTACTACAGAATGCCTAAAAAGACATATATTAAAAAGTTTTTATATACTTTTCCTAATTCTGTGATGATAGGATGTTTGATTTAGGTATATGGTCTCATTTAAAGACCAACATAATTCAGCTGAAGGTCGGGCAATCCAATTCAAGACAAAAACAATAATGAAGAAATCTAATATCTTGATAAGCCAGAGTGAAAACAGGCAATTTTTTCATTGTATCCCTTTTGTACCCCTAATATGAAGACAGATATGAGATTAGACTCTAAGTTTAGTCTGTCTTAACTTTTACTGTTCAAACAATTTACTCAATTTGGGACATCACATTTTTTAGTAAAAAAAAAAATGTTACCTGTTCAATAGCAGGAGATGATCAGAAACCGTATAAAATTTTTTAAACAATAAATAACCTGTGTCCCACAAAACCTGAAACTTAAATGTTTCAGGTTAACATCAGTTAACACTGATGTTAACTCTGTTGACCTAAACAGACAAAGTCTTTCGGTATAAAAAATAATGTCTTGTGAATGAATAATTAGGAGGAAAACTTCTGACTCAATAGCTCTTGTTTGGGTCTAAGGAAGCAAAGGCCTAAATCCACACTGTTCCCTATTAAAAATAAAGGTTCTCTTTATTTTAGGTAAAGAGCTAGTTCAAGGATTCTATCTTACTCTTTCTCCTCAGTGCCTAGGAAATACAGTTTTGCCTTACAGATCAATGGAAAATGGAACCTTGACTTTTATAGCAGATTTTTCAAGACTTAATCTGCAAATATTAAGAACTGAGATTAGTTTTCTAAACTAAACTCCCCTCCAAGAGCAGCGGAAGGGCAAAGGGAGACGGAGAATCTTAAGCAAGCTCCACACTCAGCGCAGGGCCCAACTCAATATCGCAGCTCTGAGACCTTGAGCTGAGCCAAAATCAAGAGCCAGAGGCTTAACCACTTAACTGACTAGCCACCAAGGCGCGCGCCCCTTCTGCCTAAATACATTGTGATCACCAATAATGGAAAACCATCAGGAGTGCTTTGCCTGTCTTCAGGATCGCAACACCAGGGCATGCATAAATCTGCATATCTTAAGCCTAATGAATAATAGGTATGAAGAGGAGATTCAGATGTGTCCCAAATGCAGTTTTGAGTTTGAGAGTAAAAATGAGATTAAAACAAAACAAAACAAGACAAAACAAACAATGAAAGCACCCAAAACCATGGGCGGGCAGGGCTGGAAAGATGTGGTTAATCTTTACAACAATAATCAAAGAGAAATATCACATAGGAAAGGCAGGATGGTATAGGTATTATGAGTACGAACTCTATGGTGAGGCTGCATGGGACAGACACATGGCAGCTGGGTGAAGCCACGTAAGTCATTGTACATCTCTATGTCCCAGCTCTCTCAGCTATAAAATGGGAGGGATAACAAGATCAACTCTTGGTAAAAATTACATACCATTTGCTACTATTTCAGTTTCGCAAACAACAAAATAATGATCAGGAAGGAAAAGATACTTGCTTAAAACTACATCTATAAAAAGTAGAGCAGCGAAAAGGGTTATGCCCTCCATTAGACTTTAGAGACCTGATGATCTCTAATACCTCACAACACCTCTTTTGTTTTTCTGTCATTAGACACCCGAGAATTAACAAAAATGACCCTTGACACTTCTTCATCTTGACAAGTTTGGGTGTAAAAGGAGAAAAATGGCATAAGGTGGAGCCTCCCCAGACCTGAGTCTCCCTGGGGACTAGACGGCAGTGTCCTCACTGCCCATCCCAAAGTACTGGAGGAGAATCACTTCTGGACACAGGATTCAGGGCTCAGTGGAATGTAATCTCCAACGGTAAGAAGGCAAAACTACCCTCTGAAGAGGAAATGTTACTATACCACTCTATCTCCCCAAATAAGAAGCTATTATTATCCTCAACTGTGCCTGTGAATTTTTCACCATTCGTGGTCACGTGACCCGAGTAACACACTTCACCAAAAGTTATTATTTGCTTTAGAAGTATATTTTTGCAGAATGACCAATAAGTATGTTTCTACTATCAATCGGATTCTATCACACAGTATTATGATTCTTTGGACGGGATTGGAAAGATGCACTGCATTTTAAAACTGATCATTAAGACAGCATAATTACCATCAATTGTTTAAAGGAATGAGCAGCTATTTATTATACAACACACACACATGAATGTGTTTTCTTGTTCAATTTGTGTTGATTTAAGTGCTTATTATAGGTGAAGGATATTGATCAAGTACTTCTACACATGGTCTCAAAACAGAGAGAGAATTCCCTTTTTCTTTTTCACTACCACAAATTTCAACAAGAAATATTTTGCCAGTATGCTATGAACACCAATAGTATAACATAAACCATGGAAAAATTCCAGGCTGTGTTGACATATTTTATGAATGTTATGGGATGGCAGATTGGAGGTGTACATCTGTGGGGGTTGGCCAGTCATCCCACTGCCGTCTGTGTATCTGTATGCTTAAATGAATTAGCTAATATAAAAACAGTGCATAAACAAGTTTAATGTCATAGAATTTCCTTTATAGGGTACAGAATATTCAAATTTCAGTAAAGAAGTGGAGAATTATGTTCAACTGCTATTACTTGGGAATAGGGAATGTATAAAATGGAAAAGCTGTGGCACCCAAACAGAAATGTCTTACATATAATGCTTGGCTGTTCTCCTTTCCCTTTATTATATCACCCTGTTTTACTGGCAGCAATGCTTTTGCAACCTAGGATAGTGAGCAATGATCTTTTATCAGAGGACTGGAGAAACCATTCTGCACCTCAAGGTCATTCAATGACTACCAAATTCCTTTCTTCTTGAGGAAACACCAAGGCATAATATGAAACCCTCAACCCTAGATTCTCATCTCTGAATTACTCTTTATATAACAAACATGGTAGTCACTTATCAAGAGAGGCCCCCCTGGTAGCTGATCTAAGAAAAGAATCACTTAGCAATGTGACATTCTTGTCCTATCCTTTACATACATATAAAAATCCCTCAAAGATAAGCTCCAGCTACAGGGCTTGATGTCAAGAGCTTCACACTGAATTCTCTTCTCCCCAGCTCGCATTTAATTCCTTCATGATGCCTTTTACTGGTTAAATAGCAAAAATGACTTCGACTTTCATTATGTTTTCTCTTAATTCTTAAATATTTTGGTTGAGCAATTATTTCTCCATGGGTTCATTATCTGCTAAACAATTGGGGTGTGTGTGTGTGTGTGTGTGTGTGTGTGTGTGTGTGTGTGTGTAATAACTATACAAATGAATAAAAAGAAGCAACAAATGATCCCTTAGGGGAAACTATACATACACACATACAGTAGGTATAATTGGTGTTAATTTCAATGGTGGGATTTTTAAGTTAGACAAGAAACAATAAAACTTTTATTTTTAGCTAACAGTTTGTGGGCTAATTTAGTCCTTGAAATCCTTCCAAGCATGATAGCTTAAATTTGCCCCAGATGGACTTTCTCTTCTGTTCAAACTGCTCGACAGCAACATAACAGCCATTTATAACAGAGTCTGCAGAAATGGGCTGGCGCTTCTAGTCTTCCAAATACGTTGGTCTGTTTGTAAGGAGAGTGCCCCCATAAATCACCATGAATTAAAGAGGAACGCACGCATCCCAATCAAAACATCAGGAAGAAACCATTGCCCAATAGATAAGAACACAAACAAGTGCAAAGCATCACTTGAGTTTTTATAGAAGGCCCATATTTTTGGAAGGCAACCAGTGCTGTTTCACATGCTGTACTTTTTCTAATCTGACTGACTCACAGTCTTGTGATAGTGAGATAAGCTAGGTAGGCAAATTTTTATAGAGTTGCAATTACTGAAATTGTCATTACGCTGCTCACTGTAAAATAAATATAGATAGAAGTGAAATTATGCACAGGCTAGAAGTAGAAAGTGTTTTGCTTCTGTTTGCTAAATTAATCTCTTCCTAAATGGCTGCAGGCCAGGTAGGTTAGCATTTGTGGTTTCAAAGGTTTTCAGCGCTTGCAATGAGCCATGAAATTACTGCATGCTGCTGAAAATGGCAGCTGATGAAAGGAAAAGAGTGAATCCCAAAGGCAGAAAGACAGGAGGAAGCAAAATTACAGGCAGAAAGTCTGATTTTTGATGTTGCTCATTGTGAAATGTACACCCAAACTTTTAATAAAACATAAAACATTAATAAACCTGCTAACAATTCCTTACAATTTCTTTTGAAGTCTGAGTATAATTTCTGAATACTTATTAAAACAAGCAATGATTCAGAGGGGGCTGAGCAGTTTTCTATCTATGGCATGTGCTGTATTGGTAGATATTCTACTTGTGACTTTTGAAATAAGATTTTTATTGATGTTTTTAATTGAATCACACAAAAGGATTGATTTGCAGTTAATAAAAGTCCCCAGATCCTTTTAGTTTCTGTTAGGATTAGCTAGTTAGACAGTTAGACAGTTTTGCTACTGTCACCAGCATGTGCTACCATCAGCGCGGCTGCCCTGTTTTAAATCATCTGAACTTCCTCAGAAGAAGGTAATGCCTGAGTCTCCATGCACAGGTTTGAAAACTCTCACAGGATGCCATGTCCCATTCTCAGGGAGAACGTACATCAGTTGGGTTTTATAAAACCACAAATGCTATACCTTGCTATACACAGGCACGTCGTTCATGTCACAAGTAAACATGTTCCCAGTCCCCAAGCTTCGCTCTTGAGGACCAATTTCAAATGGACAGTTGTAACAGTTCTTAAATACATTTATAAAGGTGTTTCCCACCTCGTAACAAAAACCAATCTCTTAGACTTTCTAGCATTTCCTAACCAGGAAGAAGTTCCTGAAAAATGAACTGATCATCATTTAAAACTCCAAATTTCTGGATCTCCAACAGACTCTGTCTCTGTGTAACTGGAGTTCGTCCATACTAAAATCATCGTGCCACTGCTAAGGAATGCAAAATAATTACACATTCTCAGAGATTCCAAGCACTTACACTTGCATGATTTTATAGATTAATTACTAGGAAGACAGAGGATTGTAAAAATCTTTGGATTAAATTCTGTCACAGAAGGCATAAATAATCTAATGATTACTATGCATGCCTGGTCAAATAGTTACTGTCACTGAGTTGTCAGAGTGCTGTTTTCACTTCTAGCAAGGAAATGATCTGAACTGCAAACTGAGCTCAGCTGAAAAGAGGAAAAGCTTCAGTCTGAGCCCCCAAACCTTCAACAAAGAGGGGAGCAGCCAAGTCAGTAACAAAAACACACAAGAAGCATTCACTTATTCCTGAAATGTTTAAAAATAAAATCCTCACACACGAAATGCCTATCTACCTACTACAGTCATTTTGCATCCATCTTTAAATGACCATAAAAATCTCTCTAGCCTGCATTCATGGTGTACCCCCATTTTTTTCTTTTTAAAAATAGTCACAGTTATGCTATTTCAGGCAGAAGTAGTTTATTAAAAGTGCATTCAATTTGGAATGGGAAGAGCACAGCTTTGCCACTTACAAGCCATGTGAACAAGTGGCAGAGGGCACTACCTCTGATTTTTGGGGGATTCCAACTAATGATAGAAACACTTAGCTAATAGATTTAAATGAATGCACTTTCCACTTTGTAAACTAGAAACTTTCATACAATCGTAAGTGAAGATTTAAAATGAGCATTTGAGACAGTGTTAGTTTTCAAATAAGATTGATGGGAAAGGTAACCAAGAAGTCTGGAAAATTAATCAAGCTGAGGATATAGACTAAGTGGCCATGTGTAACGGGGCTCCTTTGTCATATACATGAACTGCTCCCTGATTTCTGGAAGAAGTAATATTTTTTCTGCCCTATTTCCTAATCCCACCTTACTGAATTTTGAATTGAGCTACAATTTTCAAACAATTCTAATAAAGTTGCCATAATTCCTGATTTACCCTGATTTGTTTCAGCACCAAAGCTTCATTGACAAAGAAAGAAAGAAAGAAAGAAAGAAAGAAAGAAAGAAAGTCATGCTTGCCCCTTGCTCAAGCCAGCTTGAAAGAACATTTCTCGGCGTCACATTCACATACGGATCAGAAAAGATGTTGACCTTAGCAAAATAAGGTATAAGTTTTACCATCCAGTTCAATTTAGTCACAGTCATACCTACTGTCAAGTTTGATCTAAAGTCAAATTGTAAATTCAGAAGGAATGGAACTAGAGGAAGCTAATCATACTGATGATGCCAAAGGTATTTGAAAATACAGCTATTTTCCATTTAATGTTTCTGTTGTAATTGCTATTGTTTATAGCAATCCAACAGAATTATATTTATAAGTTAAAAAAAATCCATTACAACAAACCCTCAATATTCAAATAATATCAGAAGCAAACATTTCCCTCAATAACCTCAGAACTAGCGACTAGGAAGTTAAAATGCTAAGAAATAGATAATTCATGAATGCTTTATTAAAATCCTATTGCAAATGTGAAGGATATTTGAATATGCCTTGAAACTTTTCTGTCTAAATTTATTATTTGTCTATTCATTCAACAAATGTTTATTGAGTGTCTAGTATGTTGCAGGTATTGTTGTAAACATCAGAAAGCGAAACAGACAAATCCACGCTCTACTGGAGCTTAAATTCTAATGAGCCCCATTATACAATAGGGATGTAAATCAATTTCACTTTGATTGTCTATGCACATTAATTAGAGATAAGCCTGGAGAACTATGTTAAAAAGAACTGATAGTTGTATGTAAGTTTTGAGGAAACATTGCCAGGATTGACTAGTGATGTCTGCCATGGGAGCAGGATAGAGAAAGACTGGCATGCATGCCACATTTTTGCTACTCCTATTCGAGGAAATTACCATGCAGCTACAGGCATCAAGTTCAGAATTGTTTCCCATGGAAAATATTGGTGCTAACCACACATTCCTCCTTGACCTACTTTGATGTCATTACTGTTGAGGTAAAATAAGAAAAAGAAACTTCTACTTACATTTCTATGTGCCCCAAACTAGGCTTTTGGGTTTTCACAGAAGAATAACCTTTTCTTCCCCTTGGCTGTTTGTCAAAACATAAGGCTATGCCCTTATTCATCATCAGAATATATCTGCCCTGGGGTGCCTGGGTGGCTCAGTTGGTTGGGTGTCTGACTTTGGCTCAGGTCATGATCTTGTGGTTTGTGAGTTTGAGCCCCGTGTTAGGCTCTGTGCTGGCAGCTCGTAGCCTGGAGCCTGCTTCCGATTCTATGTCTCCCACTCTCTCTCTTTCTCTACCCCTCCCCCACTTACGCTCTGTCTCTGTCTCTCAAAAATTTATAAACTATAAAAAAAAAAAAAAAAAAGAATATATCTGCCCTTCACTGTTTTACCAGATAATGCCAACTTCAAACTTTCTGGTATCTAATCATAACCAAATCCTTGATCACATTTTCAGGTTAACCTTATATTAGGGGAGTAGCCACAAATCAAATTTTGGCTAACTTGATAATAAAGTACTTGTGAAAATATACAGGCAAAGGATGGGAACTGACAACTCAAAGAGGAAATATAAACACAACCAAGCAAATAAAAATCTTTGACCACTAGTAACTAGGAAAATGAAAATTAAACAATAACATAAAATTTTTCCCTATGAATTTGGCAACCATTTTAAAAGGATGGATATATAGTATTGGCAAAGTTTGAGGCCAAGAGCACATTTATACTTGGAGTAAAGTGATTCTACCTCTTTGAAAAAAAAATGTCATTATTTGAAAACATTTAAAGTATGTATACTCTTAGAAAGCATTTCCATTGTTAGGCCACATTCACATAGGTACATCTGTACGAGTATATATACAAGTATATATATACTAAGATAAAATGTACATTGTAGAATATTATATATAGTATGATCCCATTTTGTAGAAAAATGTGTGCTTGTACATGTATTATATGTGTGTCTATCTATATGTACATAGAAAAATATCCAAAAGCATATACACCATACTGTTAAACAATGTTTTTCCTGAGGAGTTAACATTGGGAAAGGAGGATAATCTTTGAGCTTTCACTGCATAAATTTCTGTATTATTTGAATCTTTTTAATGAGAATTTAGTACTTTGTAATCAAAAGGGAAGACGACAATGAGCAAAAATTTATCAAAAATATTTAAATAAAATTGAAGTAAAATGGCATTGTTAATTTCAGACAAATAAAATGTGAGCACTACACCCACCACAAGCCTCATCCAACAAAGCGTATAAATTCAGATTAATAAAAAGCACATTAAAGGTATAACAAATGTTGTGTCCCAAATAGCACTATATTAATACTGCTCAAAGTATAGTATTTGAATTACTATATTAGTACTATTACCAAATTGTAGGCAATATAGGGCACAAAAGACTAGTATTTTATTAGTGCTATTCAAAGCAAAAACTGCTAGATTTAAGAAAAAATATATAGGAATACCATCTTTAGACTTTGAAGTCTCACTCAACATTTCACATTTCAAATAAACCAAAAATAGTGACACAGTAGGGGCACCTGTGTGGCTCAGCCGGTTAAGCATCTGACCCTCAATTTCAGTTCAGGTCATGATCTCACAGTCATGAGATGGAGCCCCGCATCAGGCTTCATGCTGAGTGTGGAATCTGCTTAAGATTCTCTCTCATTCTCTTCCTCTGCCCCTCTACCCCCCCTCTAAAAAAATTGACATAGTAAATAAAGGCTAAGACACAGTATTTATCATGTTTTTCCTGTATGAATGTCACCTCAAGATAACCAAAAGAATGAGGAAGGGAATTTTTACTTAACAAAAAGTAAATTAATGAGTAAAGAAGAAATGATAAAAATAAAATATAATACATTTTAAAGTAAAAAATAAATAAATAAATAAATAAATAAATAAATAAATAAATAATATAAAGTAAATTTGTCACTATTTTGCAACTCTTAATGAAATAATGGAGCTGGGCAATGATGAAAGTCTGCTGACATCACGAACTACAACAACGAAGCAAGAAGTGCCTCCTAACAGAAGAACTCCCACCACCAGTGAAGCCATTTTGATTGGAAAAAAAAAATTGACCCCAATCTGATCAAGCATTTCTATCTAAATACCATATTACAGGAAATAGAGAACAGAGGACCATTTTAAGCCAGACCATATGGATGGAATCAACAAAATCCAGACTGGAGAACTATAAGACAAACAACCTGATTTCTTCAACAAACAAACTGAAATGAAGCAAAATCCTAAGAGGTGAAGGAAAAATCTATAGTTTAAAACAAACGCAGGAGGCACAAAATCCAGTCACAATGTTTGGACCCAACAAAATGTTTAAAATAAGAAAAAGAAAAAATTATAAAACAATCGAAAATTTCAAAACTGGGAGATATTTCATTTGGAGCAATTACTATTAATTATCTTTAGTTGCAATGCTAACATCATGATTATGTTTTCAGAGTTCTTATGTTTTAGAGCTATATGATGTCTAGGATTTACTGAAAAATAATTCAGGAATGGGGGACATTTCAAGGTTAAGGATTACCAACTGTGAGTTGGTAATGTTGAAGCTGGGTGTTGAAAAAAAAAAGGAGGTACTATTCTATACTACAGAAAGTACTATTCTATATGCTTCTGAAATGAGTTTTTGGATAATGCAAAGCTTAAAAATAGGGATATAGACAATAACAAGATTGATGTGGTTGTACCAATGCAAATATTTCTCTCTCAAATATCTTTGAAATATTTATAAAAATTAATCATTTTCAATGTACAGAGAAGATATTAATAATTTCAAAAAGAAATTTTCACAAGCAATAGTCACTGGCAATAATAAATATTCAAAAAATTAGTATCATTGGGAAGAATGTCAGTTTCCCCAAATTAATTTACAGACTTTACTATTTTAACAAGATTTTTATTGAGAAACCTTTAGAACATTTCTCTGTATTTCATTTTGAATTAAAATTCAAAATAATAACAAATGCAATTGTGAAAAATGAAAGAAAAAGAAGGTTGCCTCGAATAATTATGTAATAGAATTAATTAAAACATTATGTAACTGGCATAACAAATGACAGATAGATCAATGGAACAGAATAGATAACCTCAAAATAGACCACAATGTGTAGAAGAACTGAATATTTGATAAAGATACTAAACAGTGGAGGAAAGAAATTATTCAATAAAGATGTTGAGGAAATTGACTATTTAGAAACATAAATCCTGTTAAATATAAACCTAGATGTATTTTCTGCTGTCTGCACAGTCCCCAATTTAGGGAACCTACCTTTTGTACAAACAACTGAATCACTACAGCTATCCTCTGTACCATATGATCACTTTCCCTGGGGCCATAGTTTTCAAATCAGGATATATGATTTATAAGATACATAGTCTTCTATGGTCTGGACTGCATCATTAGGTTCAAAAATATGAGCTGACTATCAAACTACCCTCTCAGGAATACAAAGCTGAGAAGCTGAAGAATTTTGGCAGTTAGCAGAAGAAGCATAAAGGATTCCATAAAGTAATTGAATATTTATGTCATGCAATATCATCAGGGCCATGTTAATATCTGAAAATCTCTTATGAATTAATAAATGAAAGCCAAAGCTCTATTAAACACTAGAGAAAATACTACAGATATCTCACAGAGTAAGTAGAAATGATAGTCCGGGAAAAAAATGGTTAAGCTCCTTTAGCACTCATAGATCTACAGATAAAAATAATAATGAGTTACTAATTTTACTATCAGGTTAGAAAAGATAAAAATCAATAATGTATCTCTGAACACTGGTAGGGTTGTGTTGAGGTAGGTCCTGGCTTATCCATTGCTGGTGAGAGTATAAATTTGTAAATTTAACCAATAAATAAATTTTCTGAAAGAAATTTGGGTATAATCCCTGAAGAGCCTTAGCACAGTGAATGTTCTTTCATTGTCTGATCCAGAAATGTCATTTCTAGGATTCTATACTAGTAAAATAATCAGAAATATCTGCCAAGAATACATAGAATGTTTCTGCATCATTTTTCAT
The DNA here is from genome assembly GCF_018350215.1 of Panthera leo. Classification (NCBI taxonomy): domain Eukaryota; kingdom Metazoa; phylum Chordata; class Mammalia; order Carnivora; family Felidae; genus Panthera; species Panthera leo. The sequence goes on along the minus strand of NC_056695.1, from coordinate 50,368,502 downwards.
AGTAGTGAAAAACTGAGAAATGAGAAAATGTTAAATAAGGGCACCTGGGTGGCTCAGTTGGTCGGGCGTCTGACTTTGGTTCAGGTCATGATCTCGCAGTTTATGAGTTTGAGCCCCGTGTTGGGCTCTGTGCTGACAGCTCAGAGCCTGGAGCCTGCTTCAGATTCTGTCTCATTCTCTCTCTGCCCCTCCCCCACGTGCGCATGCACTCTCCCTCTCTCTCTCTCTCTGTGTGTCTCTCAAAAATAAATGTAAAAAAAAAGAAAAGAAAATGTTAAATAATTATGCTTCACAGCAATAAAACAATTGGTCGCTAACATTTAAAAGTGTACTAAGTGTCAGAAACTATGTATCCTGATTCAGTCTCACAACAACCCTTGGAGGTGGGTACAACTATTATCTCTACTTTCCAAATGAGGAAACTGAGACACAGAGAGGTCAAGACAGCTGGTAAATTGCTGAGCAGGATATGAACCAACAGTCTGGTTCCACAATTGGCACTTTTCACTAGTGCACTATAACAGCATTTGCTGAGTCTTTTAATATGCCAGATGCAATGCTAGCATTTTACACTGCATTATTTAATACAAAGCATAAAAAAATTCTGTTGATATTGTCATTATGAGCATCAGAAGGCTGAAGCTAAGAGAGTCAGTAACTCATCAAGGATTATAGAGCTAAAAGTGACACAGAGTTTCAAAGAGGTTTGATGCACATAAAAATGGCCATGTTACGACATGAGCATTTGTTAAGTACAATACTAAATTGTAGGGTTTGGGGAAATTAACTCTGTCACTGTGAGAAGCAGAAGTGACACAAACTTTTTGGAGTTTGACACTCTCACAAAATTATGAATGTGCAAACCATCAGTCAGCAATCCAATCCAATTTTTGCACTCAGTCCTATTAAAATGCCAGCCCACGGGCATCAAAGTATGTGTGCAATGATGTCTATTTCAGACTATTTGTAAGCAAGTTATGGGAAATAACTCAAATATCCATTAACAGGGGGATGGTTAAACAAATTATAATCTATCAGTACAATTCATGCTATGCAACTGTGAGAACGAAATGGGGTTGATTAACATGCACAGGCCTGGAGAGAAAACTATAGCCTGTTAATGTAAAAGGATGTGTGAAGTAACCTCTTCAAGATAATGTCTGCCACCAGCGTCCATGGTCTTAATCACTACATAATATGGCTTCTTTAAAAGCATGAGTTTTAGTAGATATATAATACTGTATAATGCTACTTAATCACTATTTATCTACTTTTGCCCTATTTTTTTCCACGTTCAGTTATTCTAAAATTTTAAGATAAACATCTTTATACATGAATTTTTGTTTGAATCCATGATTTAAAAATAAGTCATTATGTTCCCTTGCTTAACCAAAATAACTTACCATAAGATTGATTAGCTCCTTCCTAATATCCACATTAGGAATAGAAATTAGATTTTGGTAAGCAGAAATCATATTCAATAAAATGTTTGCTTGTACTCTGGGTTTCAAACACTACAAACCCCCTGATAGTCCTTTTTACTGCAAGGAAAATTCTAACTCAGAATATTAGGAGATATGCCTAGAGAATGTCAGCTTCACAAGATCAGGAATCTTCTCTATCTTGTTCATTATGAGTCTCCATTGTCTAAAGCTTATGTGTGCACAGGGTTAACAAAAAAACATTGAAAGAAGAAAGGAAGGAAGGAACAAAGGAAGGAAAGAAGGAAAGAAGGAAATCTGTATGGGAAAATAATTCAAAATAATGACTCAGAGCTTACATTGTTGAGGAAGTTTATTCAGTTGCTGTGATGAAAAGAAAATAGAACTCTTAGGCTGGAAAAGGGCATACCCAGAAGTCTCAGGGAAATCCTTCTTTGTATGATGAAAGTGTGTACCAATAGCATCAGTTTCATATTGGGCATTTTTGCTGGAGCCTGTACAGCTTGCACCACAATGTTAACCACAGCCAGATCACCTTTCCTTGTACTACTAGCCACAAGACAAAGACCCTTTTCATCAAGTGTCCTTCAGAACCAACTCATAGGCAGTCCATGTTGAGGGCCAGAAGCTTCCAAGTTCTGCCCTAACAACTGCCTGGCCTATTTAATTAATTTCACATTCTTCCACAAGGCTGGTGATCCCTTGACGTGATGAGCTGATGGGAACTGCCATCTCAGAATCCCACTGAAGCAGTTTCCTGGAATCTACTATACCACTTGCGAAATAAATGACCACCAGTCCACCACATGAAGCTATAGCTTCCTATCCTCTTTAAAATACAACAGTTTTCTCTAGCCTACAATGCGCTATATCATGAATACTTAAGTGGCCCATCCAAACTCACCCCAACCATGTTCCCCTAATTCACCACAATCGAGCTACCTGGGCCATTGTTTCACCCCTGAAAAACTATTTCCTTCTGTGTGAGTATCCTATCTAGAAACCTCCTGTCCTTGGGTCTTTGCACAGCTGGCTTCTCTCTCGGTTTACATGTTGCCTCTTATGAAATGACCCTTCCTATGAGCCCTATCTAAATAGGATTCCACCTTCATTCCCAATCACAGAAACCAGTATGCAGCTTTCTACTGTCTGTTCAAACTTGTAATTACCTATTTATTACTTTGCCTACTTTATGTCAACCACCCCTACTAGGCAATGGGTTGCATCTGAGCAAGAACTATGGCTAGTGTGCTCACAATGGTCCACCAGCACTCCATTCAGTGTTAGCACTGAATTCTGAATAAGTAATTCTAAACCATGGTCTCCCATACACTCTGCCATCATGAGAAGTCGTAAATAATAGATAAGATGTGGAAAAGAGAACCTTTAGCTTCTAGAACTCACTTTGAAAGAAAGCAAAACATGATGAAAAGAACTACAGGCTTTGAGAGCGAGAGTAAAATTCTGTCTCTTTGCTAACTTGAGAAAGTTCTTGCTAGTGTGAACTTTGATATGCCTCTTGCCCTATGTTAGTCCCCTTATACTGTTTGTAAAGTGAAATGATTGGACTATTTGATCTCATATCTACCTTACAGTTCTAACAGATCTTTGAAGATTTTTTAATATAATCAGACATCTTTAGATTTGCATTTTTCAAGTGTGGTCCCTATGGAGGACAAAGGGTTCAAGTTCAAACAATTTTGGAATCGTTTGGGTTAAACAAAATTAGATAGCTATTTTTACTCTAGAAACTCTCTTGGCCTTTAATATGCTAATGTGTACTGGGGTTCCTGAGAGTGAAAGACCGTGTACAGCAATTCCCAAAAGCACTGAAGCACTGATTCCTTGTTTGTATTACCTGGGTATAGGATACATGGGACATTTGGGGAAAACACATTATGGATATTTAAGCACAAAAACTAATATAGACTTTCAGAAACACTAATCTGATAGTGGTAAGTAGAATGAATCAGAAAAAATGATAAATTGAGCAATAAAATTAAGAGACTTCAGGAAGCATGAGGAGATTCAAGAGAAAGTGACTTGAGACATATCTATTTTAATTTGCATTGAACAGCACAAAAGTTTTGATTAGTCTTTCTTGCTGCAGAAAAAATCATCAAGACCTAGAGACTGTTTTAAAAAAAAGTCAAGAATAGGGATAGTTAGAGATTCTATATTGATGCCTATAATCTGAAAGAATTTTGATAAGATTTCTTTAGCTGACATGAATTCAATCTACACTTAATACAGAAACAATTAGACCTATTTTGGCCATCAGCTCACAGTTTCAGTCATAATAGATAAGGATAGTACCATCTTCCATATTTCCAACAAATAAAAATTTAGAAAGTTATCAATAGACAATGTGATTATTTGCCCACATATTCGGTTAATCATATTTTATTCAACGACGCCTTTTATTGGTTAGTTTCTAATCGGCAAACACTGTCTTGTAAGCTTTGTAACAATCTATTCCTACCATCTCCCGGATTTTCTCCAGATTTTTTGGATCCACCATCTCCTCAATTGTCCACAGTAATGGTCAAAATATTTAGCTGCTCACTGTATAAAAAAGCAGAATCAAGGCTTGAGGTGATATGGGTATGATATGTAGGTTCATACCCACTTCCTTCTATACTTTTTTTTAATGTTTATTTATTTTTGAGAGAGAAAGAAGGAGACACAGCATCCAAAGGACACTCCAGGCTCTGAGCTGTCAGCACTGAGCCCGACACGGGGCTCAAACTCACGAACCTGTGAGATCATGACCTGAGCCAAAGTTGGACACTCAATCGACTGAGCCCTCCAGGTGCCCCTCTCCCAATACTTCTTGATTGAATACTTGGAATAAGCACCAACTCACAGATGATTGATTCTCTTCCTTCCTTTTTTGGAAAACGTTTAAAATTTCCATCTCTATCAGGAATCTAAACTCATCTTCTCAAATACCAGAGAGAAGAACTCTTCCTTCTTCACTGATTCCTACTCTAAATACAGTTCATATCCTGTTCTATACTAGACCTGCCATATACTATTCATGGTACATAGCCAGATATAAAGTAGGATTTAACATTTGGATATTAAACTCACTGCTTTGAGTATGTTTTACAAACCAAGGTGTTATGTTCATATGAAGCCCAGTACCGTGTGAATACAGCATGGTCAGTGTTGCCTTAAACGGTGAGAGCTTTCAAACCCACATGAGCCTTTGGGGAACTATGTAGTCATGTTTCTGTGAATATTTATTGAAAACCAGCTCTTTTCTTAACTTTGAGAATGGGGGAATTTTTAGCAGCATAAAGAAAATACTGTTTTCTGCAAAATTTCTTTGGCCTTGTTGTAAAGCAGGCACCCAGGGATGGGTTCCATGATGCATTGTGGCATCTCATATTCCTTCCAAAAGTTCTCCACAATGACAGTTGCTTTCACTGAACAAAGTCTTTCCAGGAATATGCTCAGTTAGTTCATTCTTCTGTATTATCTTCACCTTCTATGATTTAAAACACAAACATGACTTGACCATTTTTAAGTGCCTTTGTTTGTATTCTATTGCTTAGCAAGTATATTTGTACATTTTATAGGTAAAAAAAAGAGAAACTTTCTGTGAGACTACACATGGATATCTTATTAGCTCCCACTGATGCTTGCCTTCTCTAATTCACTAGAGACAATCACTTGAAAAGAAGCCCTGGTTTACAAATTAAAAGAATGTTAAAGCACATGGGTTTTTAAATTGAATGCTAAAACCAAAAGGAAAGATTGGTCATATTTTAGGGCCATAACTCATAACAAATTGTTGTAAAGTTTTCTTCACTCTGCTAGGAAATGCAAGTATTTTTTGTTATATTTAAGAGTGGAAAACAGAGTCAGAATAAGTAAAAAAGAAGAGAAAGAAGAGAAAAATCCCTGAAACAGCACAGCATTTGTTTCATCAGCTCTTTGTAAAACTCATGTTTAAATAAAATATGGCTTTCAGTTTCATTTCTACACCAATGACTCCCAAAGTTTTATTTTTAGTCCATATCTCTTACATAACTCCAGGCACATATATTTGACAGTTTCCTTGTGCCTCCGTTTATATGGCTAACAGGCAGCTCAGACTTAACACATCCAACTTAGAACTTTTTACCCTCTACACGAAACCCATTCCTCCCCTCATCTTTTCCATCTTAATAAATGGAAACACCATTTGTCCTATTGTTTCCATCAAAAGCCCAAGTGTCATCGTTGAGACCTCTATTTGGTCCTATTTCTCAACTCTATACTGCACCTACCCCCTTCCCTCATCTCCATGCTACCATCCCAGTCTAACCCATCACTGCTGGCCTGGATCTCTCCTGTAGCCTTCTAATTAGCTTCTGTATCTACTCCCCACTTAGCTATCTGGTTGACCTGTCTCCAAGTTATTTATCATCAGTCATATATCAAGTCAAGTGTCGCCTCCCACTAGAAAGGACTTTGTTCAACACACTATTTAGAGAAGTATCTTCTCTCACTTCACCCCTTTTATACCCTTACATAGACTTCACATATCCTCTCATTGTCTTTTTAACACAAATCACCATGTGAAAATATTTTGACTATTTGTTTACTTTTTTACTGCATGTTTCTCCTTCCCATTCCCCAATTTGATTTTAAGAAGCAAGAGAGCAGGGGTACCTGGGTGGCTAAGTTGGTTAAGTGTCCGACTCTGGGTTTTGGCTCAGGTCAGGATCTGTGGGTTTGTGAGTTCAAACTCCGCATGGGGCTCTGCGCCAACAGCCTGGAGCCCGCTTGGGATTCTCTGTCTCCGTCTGTCTCTGTCCTTCCCCTGCTCATAGTCTCCACCTCCCCTCCCCTCTTTCTCAAAAATAAATAAACATTTTTTAAAAATGAAAAAACAGAAGAGAGCAGGGACTGTGTTTGTGTATTCTTATCAGGTACAGCTGTTCCTAGAATATAGTAGGTAAGTTAAAATATTTATTCAAGAGGGAATGGAGTGGGGAAGGAGTGAAATAAAGGAGAAAGAAAAGAAAGAAGAGAGAGAGAAGGAAAAGGGAACAGGGAGAGGGAGAGGGAGAGGGAGAGGGAGAGGGAGAGGGAGAGGGAGAGAGAGAGAGAGAGAGAGAGAGAGAGAGAGAGAGAAGAGGGAGAATAAAGAGAGAGGGAATGAAGAAAAAGGAGAGAGAGTGAACGAATGGAGGGAAAGGAGGGAGGGAGGTAAAAAAAGGGAACAGAAGGGGAGAGAGGGAAGAGGAAAGAGCAGGGGAGGGGAAAAAAGAAGTTGCCTTCCAATAGACTATTAATAACTGCTAGGTTTCAAATCTAAGGATAAGTAACTTTAGTTCTCTAAGGTTGGAATAACTCATTGCACAATGGGAATAATAATAATTCAAAAGAAATAAGGCATGTAAAGTGTTAGTGGAGCACTTGACATATAACAACAGGAAATAAATGTGTTAATTCTTTGCACTTCCTCAGATTCTTCCAACCTTCAGCCACTTGGTCTGACATAGTCGCAACCATCCAACTCTGCTTACACACTGGTGATCCACTGTCTAAAGCCAACCAGACACAAACCCGAAATCCCCAGTGTCTTTCCCCCTTCTAGACTTCAATGTCACACCCCACTGAGAAGTGTAGAGTCTGGACTCTGAGCAGCTGCTGAAGGGGTGTGTGTGTTGGGTGGGAGTGGGATGTTCCCATGGATGAAATCTGACCAATAAGAAAAAGGAGATGGGAGGTGCTGACGTCCAGACAAAGTCCTTCTCCTTCTTCCCTCCCACCTTCCATTCTGAGGCATTTCCACCATGCAGTCCAATCAGAAATACCCGATCTCTGCAAGGGGGTGCACCTCCCAAAGCAATATCTTTGTCTCTCTTAGGTTTGTCATAAAGAAGTGGCCAGCAAGATAACATGTCACCTTGCATTGCTTCCTATCCTTAACAACATCACTTCCCCTTTTCTCACCTTCACTACCTTGGAATTGTGCCCTTAAATAAAGCATCACCTCTTAATTCTTTAATTCAGGCTCTGTTTTCCAGGGACTATTGGATAAGACTACTTTTAGTAATAAAATAGTCATACCAATTTATACTCCTATGCTCAGCACTCAACAATTGGTCAGGCCATCTTTATTTTTAACTATAGTTAAACTAGTTAAAGTCCTATAAAATACCTGCCATGGCATGAATCCAGTGGGGCATTATAGTAGAATCCCAACCATGTATTAAAATCAAGAACAAGAACAAAACTTTCTTTTGCTTCAAAATGTTTCATTAAGGACACCAAAAATTCACTTCTCTTATTTTCAACTACCCTTACTAATCCCTCTATTCCTTTAAACATGTTTTTCAAAGCCTGTTACTAACTCCCACCATTAAGACACAGCCTCTGCCAGAAATGACACCCCTCCCATCTCTGCCAGCTATCTATCTCCCACCATAGAACCCATTCCAGAAGCCCGCCCCTGCCTAATAAAAACAATGATAAGGATTATGTAATCACTAGCTGCATCATCCCTAGCGTTCATATGCATATACATATTGCATATTTTCCTGCTCTAGTGTTTTATATCTCGATTCTAGTATAATATGAGATAATTTTTTTGTAGTTTCTATAAGATCTATGTATACTAGGGTGCCTGAGTGGCCCAGTTGGTTAAGCGTCCACTTTTGGTTTCGGCCGAGGTCATGATCTCATGGTTTGTGAATTTGAGCCCCTCATCGGCTCTCTGCTGTCAGTTCAGAGCCTGCTTCAGATCCTCTGTCTCTCTTACTCTCTGTCCCTCCCCCACATGTTAAAAATAATTTTTTTTAAAGAGACAAGTATACTGAGATATTTACCTCCATGATCATCACCACCTGACCTACCCAGACCAGGTTAAAACAGAGAAAAAGCAGCCTTCTCAAAAAATTCTTCAGATGCTGTCATTAAAATTCAGTGCATAAAAGCTAAGCAATCTTAATTCTTTTATTGTTGACCATTTGGAAATATCTCTTTTCTATTAGACAGATTCCTGACAGACAGAGTAGAGATTAAATACAGTATAGGCTCTACCACTTATCGACTTCTTCTTGACAGAAGGCAAATCACTCAACATTTCTCAGTCTCAGTTTCCTCCTTTGCAAACAGAGATGATTGTACATATTTACGCACCTGCTGTTAAGAACTATATCTTAAATTATGAAGCACTTGGGCCATTATTAGGGGTAACAGTAGCATTCTTAGAAATTCCCCAATTTCTTAACCATCACTTAAAATTGTAATGACTTGATATTGATGCAAGATTCTAATAAATGTCCTATTCATCATTTGAATTTAGATTGTGCTGTCCTTAAATGTAAGGATTTTTATCTTAATTATTTTTCTATGGTTTTTAGCTGAGTTGATTTGATATCTAATAAATTAGTACTTGAAAGTTTCCCTTATTTTATTTTATATTTTTAACATGTATTTATTTATTTTAGAGAGCTGGGGAGGGGCAAAGAGAGAGGAGAGAGAGAACCCTAAGGAGGCTCTGCACTGTCAGCATGGAGCCCAAAGCGGGGCTCAATCTCAGGAACCGTGAGATCATGACCTGACCCGAAATCAAGAGTAGGCCCCTTAACCGACTGAGCCACCCAGGAATCTGAAAGTTTCCCTTATTTTAGGTTGTCTTTGCATCTACAGCCATACTACAGTGGAATACATCCCTGCCTATGAGATGATTATTCTTACCAACTACTGGGCTTTGGCAATTTCATAAGACAACTATGTATTAAACATTAGACTATAAGAACTCATGAAGAAATAAATTATGCTTGTTCATTCCCAAATCAGCCAAAGATTTTGTACAGAGCCTGGCACATGCATAAATGATTGAACAAATAAAGAAAAAATGAACAATTTTTTTTTTTTAAAAACCTCTATTAAGTATAGTGAGAAACAGCATTTGCTTAGATCCATTATTAATTGGGAACACTCTCTTATTTTTAATTTAGAGTATTTTCCAACTCACTCAGATATCTAAACCCAAAATCCATTTTTCAAACACTCTAATGACACCAAAGTGTCAGTCACAAAGAATGATTGTCCCACAGACTCTTGGCTGATTGATACTTATCTTAGCAATTTTTACTCACTGATCATAGCTTTAGATTCTGTGGAAAGGAAAAAGTTGTGAAGCACTCTGAACTGATCCAAAATTAAAACTTTTATTTGGCTTCTATTCAGGAATGCAAAGAATGAAAAACTCTGGCTCTTCTCTCAAGCCTTCCCTGAAACAGACACCCTCCCACTCCCCCCTATTCATCACACCTCTGGCTTACTCTTATCACTGCATGTATCATAAAGCATAACAAATATTTGTTACATGTTCTGTGAGCAACTGAAGGCCAGGAACCAACAACGAATTTCTTTCTTTCTTCCCAGTACTTAGGACATATTCAATTTTTTTTTTCAGGGCTGGGGGAGTGGGCATGTGGTGATATTGACTAGGTCCTCAATAAACAAAGAACTATTGAAATGATCAGACTTGTGATCTATGATAGTATCTTCTTGGTGAAAACTCAATAAGCTTACTGCAGGGTGGATCTGAACAGTAATTAGACATGATGTGAATTGTTGAGCCCTTAGGTTATACCCACCTCCAATTTAACTATGTAAATAGCTTATTAACACTTATAGGACAGTCTAAGAGATGACGCTATCATGAGGTCCACCACTTTCACAAAGCCCTTATAGAATCAACCCAACCATAATGATTTTACTCTTTCAATGCTTAGCATGGGGGCTTCACATATTTTATGAAATAAGAAGGTTATATATAAACAAATATAAAATAAGCAAACCTATTTATTGTTTATATAACCTTTTTATATGTTTGATTATAGGTTCTCATGAATTTTTCATTATTTAAATTCTTTACATACCATTTTTTAAATTTATGTTTGACTCGATTATTGAAATCTTGCTAACTATACAGATAACTCTTTGAGGATAAGAACCATATCTCCTCTGATGATGTTCACCTGCCTAATGTCATCTCAAAGCCTTGCATACAGCAGATGTCAAATGCAACTTTATTGAATACATGCATGGGAAACTCTCTCTTTTAGCAATTCACATCGAATGGAAGAAACAGCTATAATGAAGAATTTTACACTTTCCCAAATTCCTTTCCTTATAAACAATGAAAAGTGAAGAGATATTTGACTCCTACTCTTACATTAGCAAGGCAAATTTAAACTACGGTCAAATCCTTTGAAGATTCACTTACACAGCATAGCTAAACTTTTCTCAGTGAGATAAAATGTTCGAGATAATAAGACATTAATAGTGTGTGTTTTCTATGGGTCAGTACTTTATATTTATTATTTCTTTTAAATTTCATTACAACCCTATGAGAAAAGTCCTATCACTATTGTCATTTTCACTGATGAGGACACTTGAGACCAGGAATTTAAGGACTTTGTCTGAGGCCACAAAGCTAGTACCTAGTAGGGTTTGCACACATACCCCAGCACTCATGCTCCAGTACTCTTGTTCCAAAGACCATACCAAGCTGCCCCTCAGCTCTCAAGAAGGCTCATTCTTAGATTATGCTGATCATGGTCACAATTTAATTTAAAATTCCCGGATCAAATTTATAAAATCACTAACGTACAACTTTGAATATCAGTGCTTATTGCTGTCTGGGTGGAGATATTACATAAGGCTTACAATTGACAAACTAGCATGTGATTTACATTGAAAATCAGAAGCAAACGCAAGCTTATATCATTTAAGTATATATAGGCCTTAGTTAGACTTGTTAAATTTTGGTAAAGAAACATTTGTAAGCACTTTTAAGTTTAGAAAATCAGAGCAGTGACATACATTCAAAATCTGAGAGTTTACACAAATCAAACTGAAAAGCATAAAGAGTCTGTCTTCATGAACAGTCTCCATAGTGATAATTTTGCAAAATACTGGAAAAACATTCAAGGTATTTAGAAAGACTATAAAGATGTTTTATGAAGATGGCACAAAAAAAAAATACGTTCTCATGAGCAGACAGGGAGCCCAACTTGGAATTTCAAATTAACTTTTTGTATGATGCATTATTTAATAAATGTTAGCATTAATTTTTAAAGAGTTTAATTTGCATACCATTACTGGGCCAAATGGTTGACGAGGATCACAATTAAAGAAAGATGCACCATTCATTTTACTAAGAAGAAAAAATCCAACAAAGTCAAATCTTCATCATTAAACTGAATAAAGGCAGCCTATAACTGCCAAAAATGTAGAACTCCCTGACAGATGCAATTTAACTCCTGTGATGATTTAAATCAGATTCCTTTATGTATGACCCTAAGCAAAAGCTCAATATCCTCTCAAGGAATAAGTATTTTTCTTTAATACTATGGACTTTAGGGGGGCAAAAAGACATTAGAAAAGAAAAGCAAATTAGGAAATTGGGTGTGGGAATATAAATATAATTCAAAAGAATATGTCATCACCTAATGTTACACCACGGACATAAAACACTCATGCAAAATGGAAGACGCTTCACTAGCACATTAACTAGCTCTTAATTCCAACATGGTTCAAGCTGTGTTTAGCCTCAAGAAGTTATACAGAAAAGCCATAGACCCTACTGTCTTATAGTTTATCATTTAAACCAAATTTATTTTCACACATACCCCTCTCATGATCTTCTAAAGAAAAACATACTATTTACTGAATTACTATGTGCAAGGCAAAGGATTGGTGCTCATGTGCTAAGTGACAGACACATGGTATATGTGACACAGTTAGTGTATAACCTGCTTGTAATAAGCTGCCAACAAAGCGTATTTGGAGTGCTGGGGCAGGATCTGGAAGCACCCACTCTGCAAGGTGTCAGTCCTTCACAGGGATTATCATTCATACCCTGGTTCTAGACACTGGCTGGGGCACTAAGTACATTTCACTCCTGTAGTATATGCTTATATGTGTCATGAACTTTGTGTAGTTGTTAGGCTTGAAAAAACTTAGGACAGACTGTCCCATCTCTAGATGTGTCCGTCAGAACACAGAACAGATGGCCTTGTATCAGGTCCGTTCGGCCTTTACAAAGTCCAATGGGGGCCAAAGCTGTGGAAACAAGGACCTCAAACTCACCCCGCAGTTGGGCAACAAGGCCAATGGCCCCATGTTTGGGCAAGAGTCCTAATACCTGTTGAGAAGGAGGGGCTTAGGAGGTTCTTTTTGTTTCAAATAACTTCAAGTTGTGATCAAAGTAACTCATATTCACTCCAGAAAAATTGTAAAATAAATGTTTGGGGGAAAAAAGCCATGATGACCATCAAGAGACAACCATTAAAACATTCTGGTGTTAAGATCCTGATATATGTTTTTATACAAACATATGCAGTCGAAGCCCTCCGATCTGATAGTCAGCAGTCTTTGGTTAATAAGAAAAGGTTTTAGAAAGTATAGAATCCTTAACACTTATATACAGACAATCTGAAAGTTAACTTAATATATAATCATTTCGTCACTAATCTTTTGATAAAGAACTAAACTTTTTTTTCTGGCTACAGGTCTTTGGATGGGAGCACCATGTCATCTTTATAATATAAATCATATTCCTAGTGAGCCACAAATTATTTCTAGATTAGGTTCCCTGAAGTGGGAACAATATTATAAAGACATATGAAAAATATTAGTGCAGAATTCTAGATTTTAATCTTTTACCCTGGTGTTTCACAGTTTCCTTGTCCATACATAATTTAAGCAAATTCTCTTATTGGAGTAACTACATTTATTGACTTGTATCAAATAATTCTCTTCAGTTTAGATCAACAATTACTCTTTTAGCATTCAAAGTTTACTAGGCATTTTAATCCATAATTAGACTTTTTAAGTATAACACCAAGTAAAATTACATATATATGTAATTATATATATATAATATATATAATTTTTCAAAATTTTATAATATATATATTATATATATAATTTTTCAAAATTTTATGTAAATTCTAGTTAGTTAACATATATTATAGTATTGGTTTCAGGAGTGGAATTTAATAGACAAAAAAACAATCTATCTCTGTCTACATATGCAAGTCAACTGGTAGAACAAAAGTGTTGGCACTCTAGGGAGCTTCCAGCTATCTGTAAGTATTGATATTGGGGAAGATATTTTATAAAAGGAGGAGGAAACACCAGATGTCTGTATAGTAGAGGTCAGGTCAAAGAGCTTCTATAAACATATTTTTACAAATTAAGATTTTATGCTCTATCATTTATTGATATCAATATATTCCTTTTAATCATCTACATGTATTGTGAGCATTTTCCCACATCACTAAACATATAAAATGTAATTTTTTTACATAGCAGCAGAGAATCTATTACCATACACTATAAAATATTTAATTAGTTCCCTATTGTTAAGTATGTAGGTGGCTGCTATGTTTTTATCATCATATAATGGTACCATTTTAATGTATATTTCTATTTCCTTAGACTTTATTCTTTGAATATTTGGTAAATTAATGAATAAATATTTTAAAGGCATGTGATACCTATTTTCAAATTGATTATCAGAAACATTTTTTTTATCTACCACTGGAATACTACCATGAGATTGCAGGTTTCGGCACCTTACTCTATATTTGCTATTAATCCATTTTTCAATTCAGTATTGAAAGGAGTAGGAGTCTAAATTTGCATTTTTATTAAAATGAGGGTTTTATCATTTTATGACACCTGTTATAAGTATTTATTTTCAGGTGGTTGACTTTTAGTTTTCTCTATTATGGACTTTATTTTTTATATCACTAATTTTTTTGATTTAGATTTTATTTTTATATCAAGCAGTTTTAGATTTCTTAGTCAAATGACTACCCATCAGTCTTTCCCTTTCTATTTTCTTCTTTCCTGTTTTTTAATGTTTATTTATTTGGAGAGAGAGAGGGAGAGCACTGAAGTGGGAGAGCAGAGAGAGAGGGAGAGAAAGAGAATCTCAAGCAGGCTCCATGTTGTTAGTGCAGAGCCCAATGCAGGGCTTGAACTCACGAACCGCGAGATTATGACTTGAGCTGAAATCAAGAGTCAGAGGCTTGGGGCACCTGGGTGGCTCAGCCAGTTGAGCGACCGACTTCGGGTCAGGTCATGATCTCACGGTTTGTGAGTTTGAGCCCTGTGGTTTGTGAGTTCGAGCCCTGCGTCGGGCTCTGCACGCTCAGCTCAGATCCTGGAGCCTGCTTCTGATTGTGTGTTTCCTTCTCTCTCTGTTCCTCCCCCACTCACACTCTGTCTGACTCTCTCTGTCTCAGAAATACATAAACATTAAAAAAATTTTTTTAAAAAAACAGTCAGAGGCTTAACTAACTGAGCCACCTAGATGCCCCTTTCTTCTTTCCTTTTATTTTCCGTTGAAAAATCCTTATTTACATATCTCAAAATCAGATAAATATGCCTCATGTTTTCCAATAATTTTACAGTGTATCTTTTATATTAACTCTGTACTGTATTTGAATATATTTTGTCTTAAGTTATAGGGTAGAGAAAATCTGATTTTTCCAAATTAATAAATTAATTTGGGACAAGTTGACATGTTTACTATGCTACAGTCTCTTTCAGGAACAAGACATTTCTCTCTGGTTAGCTAAAAATATTTAGCATAATTATGTATAAATATCAGGCCTCAAAATGAATTTTAGTTAATAAAATTTAAAACTATTAAAATATTGAAGTTTCATGTAGTTTTTCTTTTTTTTTTAATGTTTTTCAATGTTTATTTATTTTTGAGAGGGAGTGAGACACAGCGTGAGCAGGGGAGAGACACAGAGAGAGGGAGACACAGAATCCAAAGCAGGCTCCAGGCTCCGAGCTTTCAGCACAAAGCCTGATGTGGTGCTTGAACTCACAGACTGCGAGATCATGACCTGAGCCGAAGTCAAATGTTTAACTGACTGAGCCACCCACATGCCCCTCATGTGGTTTTTCTTATTTTTCTATGTGATTCTATGATAACTATGATTCTATTTCAAGCCACTATTTGTCAGCTGAACATTCTGACATTTTAGGTTCCTCAACATGCACACCCTTGCTGGCTTACAACCGAGCACTTGCAGATTCTTGGTTAGCTCTGCCATGAGTTCCAAAAGTAAAAATTGACAACTTTGATTTATGTTCTGTTTTGCTATTAACTATATGAAATAATGAGCATGGAATATCTTGCTCCTTTCTGGACTGGAGTAGGAGGAGAAGGATCATCAAATAATAGGAATTACCAGGAATATAAAACATTATTAAGATTCACTATTGTAAAGTTGCCAATTATTCCACAAGTTGAACTATACATTCAATGCTATGCCAGTCAAAACCATACTGGATATTTGGTAGAAATTGGCCAGCTGTTTCTAAAATTGATATGGAGATTGACAGAGCCAAGTTTAACCAAGACACCTTTAAATGAACATTTAAATAACAATTTAATTAAATAAACAATTAAATTTTTTTTAACATTTATTTATTTTTGAGACAGAGAGAGACAGAGCATGAACGGGGGAGGGTCAGAGAGAGGGAGACACAGAATCTGAAACAGGCTCCAGGCTCTGAGCTGTCAGCACAGAGCCCGACGCGGGGCTCGAACTCACGGAGTGAGAGATCATGACCTGAGCCAAAGTCGGCCGCTTAACCAACTGAGCCACCCAGGCGCCCCTTAAATAAACAATTAAATAAACTTTTAAAACTCATGAAAGAGAATACGGAATACAGAATTTGCAACTCTTACAAATAAATAAGAAAAAGTGAAACAATTCAAGAGAAAAATAGGCAAGAGACTTAAAAAGGAACTTCAGAAAAGACAGCAGGCTGAAAACCAAGAAATATGTAAAGATGCTCCACCTGACTAGACACCACAGAAGTATAATTTCAAGATACCACTGTGCACCATAACAGAATGGCTAAAATTTGAAGAACCGAAAATGCTACGTTGGCAAAAGTTAAAGAAGAACAGAAACTGATAACTAATACACTGGTGGCGGCGGTATACATTGGTACAATTGTTTAGGAATTTTGGCGTTTTCTACAAAATGTAACGTATCACACACCTGACAACTTCACTCTAACAGAAGTGTGTCTGCAGATGCATCAAAAGACATTTATCAGAATACCCATCGCATTATCATAATAGCTCAAACCTGGCAACAGATCAAATGTTCATAAATAGAAGGGTGGACAATTATTTTGTGATATATCCATACAGTGAAACACCTTACAGGAATGATAATAAATGAACTAAAGCTACATATAACAAATGGATGAATTTCATCAACGTTATGTTGATCAAAAGCAACTAGAAGCAAAAGAGTATGTGCCATATGATTCCTTTTACATAAGTAAAGCTCAGAACAGGCAAAATTATTCCATCAGTCAGAAGAATGGACATGTTTGGACAGGAGGGAAGGGATAGAGAGTGAGAAGGTCTCAAGGGAGCTTCAGGATGTTGGTAAGTTTTTGAATTTCTTAACCGAGGTAGTGGTTACATAGGCTCTTTCATTTTGTGATGATTCACAAATTATGCACAATTATGATCTGTTTCTGTTTTGTATATTTCAGTGAACTAAGTTTAAAAATACATCACGTTTATTATACCAAAGTCTTATCCTGGTACATTCAGTTATCTTTTCTGTCTAGGAATATGTATGACTTGTATCAATATAATCTACGTAAATATATGCGAGTGTATGTATATTAAGTGATAGACATATAAATATATTATTAAATATGTATGTGAACTTAATTGTTATTGTTCTGTAGATGATAACATATCCCCCCTTTTTATCTTTCCATCATTTCCTGTTGCATTCTGGATGCATTCGCAACTTTTGTTCTCTTCAATATCAAGGGCCCTATTTCCTGTGATACTAGTTACCCTCCCACTGCTATTCAAGCTGCCGTCAGTAATGCTACTGCATCTTTAGTTTCCTTGAGGACTTTACTTAGTTATAAACACTCCTCCTTACCTTCTGACATCCTCCAAGCCAGCTCTTTCTGTTTTCTCTACCATATATATTTTTATATATTGTTCCATAAACTCTCTATTTGTAAATTTAGTAATGAACCAAAACAGATGATTTCTTCATCTGAATTTTTCTCCACACTCCTGAGGAAAATCGTTTCCTCAAATTATTTTTCTTCTGCACCTAGAGTACTGGGAATAATTACAAATTTCAAAATATATTTATAAGCTGCTTTTCATATTTGTCGTTCATTATTGAAAACATTGTGGTCTGGTCAGTAGCACCATCATGACTTCCCTTTAGAAATTCCCTGACAGGCATTAAAATCCTGCTAAGATCTTAACCTGGAGCCAAGTATTAGTTATACCTTATTATACTATTCAGTTTTGAGGGAAAAAAAAAAATCTCTCGGCACCCCTGCCCGGCTTTCAGGAAAAACAGCAGAATTTGATCCTGGACAAAATTATCTATTAGTCTTTCTTCTCTTGCTAGAAAGGTGAATGGAAAATTACAAACCACAGAGCATACTAATTGCATAGTCCTTGTAGTCTTTGTTTCTTATTCCTGTCTAGCTCTTCAATGCTAATCTCAGAGACACAAAATTGAGTCATTATTTCTGTTCCCAGCCAAGACGTCCTCTTGCGTCTTGGTAAAGGGATGAGGAAAAAAGGAAAAAAAAAAAAACAAACAACTTTTTTTTTTTTTTTTACATTTTTGGTGAGAATAGGGGAGAAGATAAGGACCTAAGTGGCCCTTCTCTTTTTATAAAGCAGCTCCAAGAGCAGGACCAAGCTCCCTTCTCCATTATCAAAACCTCATGAATCTGCCTTTTGTGTGGAAAGGTAGTAGAAGGAAAGGGGATTACGAGACTCTTACCATCTGCCTACCTTATGAGCCATGTTCTTTGGTAAATAGATTTTCTTTCTCTCAGGTCCAACAAATTGTTCATTATTCCTGTTTTCCATTGTTCTTAAAACTTGGCATCTTATTTTTCATGACTACTCAATGTAGAGGCATGATAGAGTAAATCAAGCATTTTGTCTCTCTAATCATCATATTCCAGGAGCATTTTTTTAAGAGGCTTTTGCTAATGGCAACTTAACTTACTTCAGTAAGGAAAATTGTTTCTCCCCACCTGTCCCGGTGTCAGTTGAGTCCAGCCATGGGAGTAAAAATACACAGAAGTAACGGCAGGAGGCATATCAGTAGCAGAAAGGGTATCGGCAGGAACTGTTGTCTGACACAGAGAGAGGTAAGTGATTCAGTGTCTCCAGCCACCACTACTCTCCAGGTTCAGTAACTTTTCCTCTCTAAACTTCATCCAGTAACCTCCTGCTTCTACTTCACCTTCAAGGTTTGGTCCCAGGAAGGTCCCAACACAG
Organism: Panthera leo; assembly: GCF_018350215.1. Classification (NCBI taxonomy): domain Eukaryota; kingdom Metazoa; phylum Chordata; class Mammalia; order Carnivora; family Felidae; genus Panthera; species Panthera leo. The sequence continues at coordinate 50,349,710 of NC_056695.1, read as the reverse complement.
GTCACTGTGACTGACAATAGAAACATTAGTGCAAGGATAACATTAGAGCCATCTATGGATTATTCGGCTTTTTCCTGAGGAAATCACCCTTATTACTTCTATGGAAAAAGAACCCAAGTTACAAATAACCAACTTGAAAATAAAAATTGTCCATTATTTTTTCTTATTTGCCCATGGACAGCTGTCTGACCAGGTTGAGTGTAAAATGTTCTCTGGTGAATTAAAATTAGAAACCAGGGACACCTGGGTGGCTCGGTTGGTTAAGCGTGCGGCTCTTGATTGTGGCTCAGGTCATGATCTCACAGCTTGTGACATGGAGCCCCACGTCCGACTCTGCCCTGACAGTGTGGAGCCTGCTTGGGATTCTCTCTCTCTCCCTCTCTCTCTCTGTCCCTCTCCTGCTTGTGCTCTCTCTCTCTCTCTTTCTCAAAATAAATACATAAACACGAAAAAAAAAATAAAAAAGTAATAAAGTTAGAAACCAACTTATTTTTAAGGCAGCCACCGTACAAGTAAAAGATTGCTTTGTGAGTGTGTGTGTGTGTGTGTGTGTGTGTGTGTGTGACTTGATTTTATAGTTGCTGGCATACTGGCAGAGAACCAATGCTTCAAACTATGAAGGTAAAACTACCATCCAGTTTACTTACCCCTATAAACAATTCACTTCTCTATTTTATTGTCTAAGTTTCTTGAGTTAGTATTACGATAATAAGATAATTTTAGTCAATTACCAAATTGCAGCACAATTTTACATGCGAAAATGGAGATGTTTTTAATTTGAACTAATTACTGGATAAAGGCTTTAGGTGTCTCTATTATCACACAGACAAGATATACGGCAAAGCAAAATTAATTAAATGTTGCCTTACTAAAGAAATTGGCACAAACAATGACCAAAATTGGCATCTGATCATCTTTCCTTAAAAATACCTGAACGTGCTTACTAAGAAAGAGGAAAAGTTCACACATTTCTAACCTGGTAGAGACACATTTCAATAAAATGAGGAGAGATATGTATTCAATCACCAGCTATAGCAAAGGAATTCTTCAATATTTGGCTTACAATTTTTTTAATTACTGGAAAGGATATCAAATACGCACAATAATTCTGAAAATAAATTAATGAATCCTAAAGAGAGAGAACAGAGATAAGAAGTCAAATTCTTATTTTGGCAACAAGAATCTGTGACTTTGAAAATCATTTGAACAGATCTGGTCTTAAGTGTCTTTATCTTTATAACCATACGATCTTTGAAGTCCCTTTCAGCTTTACTATGTCATGATTATAACAAATTACACATTCTAAAGGAATGAAAAAATAACAACGGATATATAAATGGTAGTTTCTGTAACACAAGAAAGGTAGCCAATATTTATGGGAATACCTAATTTTATAAAATATATTTGTTTCTGAAAAATTACCTATAGTATTGAAGCCAGAACAACAATAATGACAATAATAGTGGCAGCAGTATGATTGAGTGTCATTTATATACCAGGCACTTTACTAATCACTTCACAAAGGAGATTTTGTTTATTCTTCCTAATGGCAATACAAGGTGAGTTACAGTCATATCTCTATTACAGGGATGCATAAAATAAGGCTTGGATAGGTTAGTTTCCTAAAGTCGTCCAGACAGAAAGCAGCACAAATAGTTCCATAATATATGCCTCTGATCCAAAACCCTCTTTTTTTTTAAGTTTTCTTTTTTTTTTTCAATATATGAAGTTTATTGTCAAATCGGTTTCCATACAACACCCAGTGCTCATCCCAGCAGGTGCCCTCCTCAATACCCATCACCCACCCTCCCCTCCCTCCCACCCCCCATCAACCCTCAGTTTGTTCTCAGTCCAAAACCCTCTTAACACTAGTGCCAGTAGCCTCTCTGCAGAGAAAATGTTAGCATTGCCTATCTTATTTATTAATTGGCTTTCATCATAAAAAGTAGGTATTTATATTCTGTAAGTTAATTTTTCTCCAAAATTTAATATACATTTTGTTATTAAAACTTTTAAAAGGAAAAAAACAAAACTTTTTTTTTTTTTTTTTTTTTGAGAGAAGCACAGAGACGCAAACTGGGGAGGGGCACAGAGAGAGGGAGAGAGAATCTTAAGCTGGCTCCACACCCAGTGCAGAGTCTCACGAGGGGTTCAATCTCATGACCATGAGATCATGACCTGAGCCAAAATCAAGAGCCAGATACTTAACCAACTGAGCCATCCGCATCCCAACAAAACTTAAAAATTTTTTATGTTTATTTATTTTTGAGAGAGAGAGAGAGAGAGAGACAGAGACAAAGCATGAGTGGGGGAGGAGCAGAGAAAGAGGGAGACAGAATCCGAAGCAGGCTCCAGGCTCCGACTTGTCAGCACAGAGCCCCACACGGCACTCCAACCCATGAACCACGAGATCATGACCTGAGCTGACGTTGGATGCCTAATCAGCTAAGGCACCCAGGCACCCCAAAACAAACCTTTTAAGAGAATATTTAAGCAGAAGATAATGTTTACATACATAAGGATGTTCACTAAAATAAAATATACTGATTTTAAAGTAGAATAATATAGGATAATGTTGAATTGAAAAATATGTCTGAAGTCAAAATATTATCAATTATCAGAACATAATGTAGCTGAACTTAAATACCCATTTTTATCAAACCTCAGTGTGTGACCTCAGAGTTTGATTTCCAACTTATTATTTGTGTGATTTTGAACAAGTAATTTATCCTCTCATGCCTAAACTTTCTCTTCTACAAGTGATTTAAAATACGTATTTTAAAAAATTCTTTGGATTATTTAGTGGCATAATATATATGAATTCACACTGCAAAAGTTAAAGCACTAACAACAGTACTGATCGAGAGAATACCATGTAAGACTGTCTGTCTTTCTGACACTATTTCTTTATAGGGGTCTGTGACACAAAATAAGTAGGTGAAACACTAAAAAATGTTGATAATACTAGAATTAATCTGAAAACTAGTATCCTTCTAAACTGTTTCTGGGGAATTGATATAAACTTTTGACAACGTCTTTTGAAATTGTGAAATGCGCCTATCCTTCGATCCATAATTTCCACTCTGGGAATTTGCCCTAAAGCAGTATTTGCAAAACTTCCAAAGGACCGAAAGTTTTTTATACTAACAATAACAATGCCCCCCACATATGCCCCACATTACAAATTATAATTCATCCATACATTGGAAAATTATACAAGATATAGGAAAGAAGAAGATCTTATAAACACTGAAATATGAAGTCCAAGATGTATTGTTACATTAAAAAAGGGAAGTCGTAAATTTGTATGTATATCGAAATACAAGTTTGGTAAAAACAATTTATTCAGGTTTGCGTATGCACTGAAAATGGATTAGAAGGCCATACAGCAAGGGATTCGCAGTGCCTGGCAGTGTGGACTGAGATGGGTGATGTTGGGCAGGGCAGATTTCACATCTTATATGCCCTGGTTTTGTTTTTTTCATTATAGATAGGTATTTTTTAGGAATACGATATTTTAAATAGGTTGCTACTATGAAAGAAAATGTACAAATGGAAAGAGAATGAGGTCAGGAATGAGGCAAAGAAGAGAAAGCAATATTTTGTTTATCCAAGGAAGAAGCACTTGTTTTCTGTAACATGCTCAGAGATAAATAACAGAAACACGTATTTATAAAATAAATATTGGTCTAAAACTATGTGTGGTGAATCTTTGAGATGCTTCTGTTTCATGTTACAGAATTTATAGCGCTACAAATTTTTTAGTAGTACTTTTGAGATTTGAAGGCCAGCTATGGTGGAATGATGGCTTAATGCTGAAAATGTGGTGTATGGTTGAGAATATAGAAAAGTCCATATGAAAAGGAGATTTGCCTTTAGATGATGGACCAGGAGCTCAAGGATTTAAGGCATCATGTTATTATTATTTGATTCCAAATGGAATTTCCCTCATTACTGACTTTTCCCTCAACCAGTACAAACAAGCCCATGTCAAATTGTTCACGGAACAATGCTACCTCAGTGCAACGTCATTCCTTCCCTGTAGAGCTTCTCTTCTTCATCTATATAGTAGTCCCCCTTATTGACAGGGGATTCATTCCAAGACCCCCAGTAAATGCCTGAAACCACAGACAGTACTGAACCTTATGCATACCATGGTTTTCCTGTATGTAAATACCTATGATAAAGTTTAACTTATGAATTAGGTATAGTAAGAGATTAACAGCAATAACTAATAATAAAATAGAACACTTATAACAATGTTACCCTAATAAAAGTTATGTGAAAGTGGTCCCTCTCCCCTCAAAATAGCTTTTTGTATGTACTCACCTTTCTTCTTGGGACCATGTGAGATGATAAAATTTACCTGTGTGAGGAGATGGTGGGACGTGAATAACGTAGATGTGACGTAGCATTAGTCTACTACCGCCCTCCGACCCAAGGCAGGAGAGATCATCTGTGTCAGGACTGCGTGATGGTGGTAACTGAAATCTGCGAAAGCAAAACCACAGATAAGGGGGGATGACTGCAATCTAGAATCATCATCTCAGCTGTGTTGACACCCTCACAAACTACCTTCCAGCCATGCCTGATGTCTCAAAAGTGTCCGATGAGTCCTAACTGTGGCTGTGTTCTCAGCGCCAGGGAATTTTCAAGGCTCTATTTCTCAGTCCCCACTCAGCTCTTGTTTACCTGATTATTTTATCCGGCATTATACCCTCAGACACAGCTGAGCCTGCCTGTCTGGTTAAGTTTGCGATCAGACTGTCACTGCTTCCTCGTCTTCTCTTCCTTTAACTCATCAACCGTCTGCAGTAGGAGTTTCATTCGCATCACAGTCATCTCTTACGTAAACTCTTGGCAGTAGCCTCTCAGACCTCATTCTAAGTGTCACTTCGTTGTGATCCATTCTCCACAATGCTGTCAAGTATTTCTTTGTAGATCTGATCATATCATTTCCTTGCTCAAAATCTTTGCTAGCTCCCCACTGTCTAAAGTACAATCAATTGTTGAGGATATCAAACCAATAATTACACTCTTTAAGAGAGCGTTTTTTAGGAAAGCACTGTATACTTAACATATAAAATATAACCAAAGCTATTCTTTAAAGTCGTAATTGTAAATGTCTTTTAAAATTAAAAACAATGAATACAAATGAACTTAAGAATTAAAAACCAGAAACTAGAAAAAGAGCAACAAAATAAACTAAAGTATAAGAAATTACAGAAAATGGCAAATAAATCTAGTAGCTGTCTCTTTGGGGAGAAAAAGCAATGAAGTAGTTGTACTGTGGTAAGCTTAATTTAATATAAAAGAGAAAACACAAACAATAGAATAAACAATGCAGAGCAGATTTAAAATTGTAACAGAATAATAGCTTTAAATCTATTCAACTCTATTTTTCTAAAACAGGAGATCTTGGTTAAAAAAACATTCCTAATGATTTCTTTAGGAAATAGAAATTAATGAAACTAACTCAATAATTCTAGGAGAACTAGAGAATTACCCACAAAAGGTACATGACCTAGGTAGTTTCAAAAGCCAGTTATATTAAAATACCCAAGGAATTTATGCAATCTTATTAAATGTTTCAAAGCATACAATAAAAAGGAACACTTTCCAATTCATTTTATAAGCTAATTATAACCCTAAGAATTTAATAGAGATAGAGTAAAAAGGAAATAAGCAATTAATTTCACCTTTGAAATAGAGGCAAAAAACCCACATTTAATAAATAATATGTAAAAAAAAGCATATTTTAGAATAGTATTGCATAAACAATTCAATATTAGAAAAGTAATAATTAATTAAAACATCCATGTGATCATATAGATGCCAGCAGATGTTCCATGGTAAAAACACTAAGCAAAACAGGAATACAAGATACTTATTAAACATAGTAAGGATGTTTTATTACAAACCAACAGTCCATCATCGTACCTAATGGTGAAACAATGGATACACAAGCCATGAAATCAGGAAATAGCCTAAAATTATTCTCTTAACTCTGATATTTACAGTAATTCTAGAAGTGCTAGTCAATGAGGCCAAAAAACAATGTATAAATTAAAATGTATAAATGTGTATCTATCAGCTGTATTGACATTATTTACATAAATAAAATTTGCCTTTTTTTTTTTGAGACACAGAGAGAGAGAGAGCAAAAGAAACAGCACACAGGAGCAGGGGAGAGGCAGAGACATAGTCTTCAGCAGGCTCCATGCCCAGTGCAGAGCCCTACATGGGGCTTGATCTCACAACCATGAGATTATGACCAGAGTCAAAATCAAGAGTAGGATGCTTACCTGAATGGGCCACCCAGGCACCCCTAAAATTTGCCAATTTTAAGTGTACAATTCAATGAGACCTGACAAACATACACAAGTTTGTCACTGTGACCATAATCATGACATATGCCATCAACACCAAATGTTCCCTTGTTGCCTTTCGAAATCAACCACTTCATCTTATGCATTACCCTAGCAACCGCTGTTCCACATATGGTCACTATAGTTTTGCTTTTTCCATAAATACACATAAATAAAATCTTACACCAAGATAAAGTGCTTTGTATTTGGACTCCTTCATTTAGCATAATGCTTTGGAGATTTATTCATGTTGTTGAATTTATTAGTAGTTAGTTCATTTTTATTACTGTTAGTAGTTCATTACATGGATATACCACAATTTATTTACCCATTAACTTGTTGGTGGACAACTTGGATTATTTCCAGTTTGGAACTACTCAGATAAAGCGTCTATAAAATGTTATTGTATGAATATATGTTTTCATTTCAAGTAAATACCTAAAAGAGGATTGTGGACTAGTGTGTAATTGTATCTTTAATTTAAAAACAAACTGCCAAATTATCCCATAGTGGCTATAAAATTTTGCTCTCTCAACTGGAAAGCTTGGAAACATTCAGTAATGTCTTTTTTAGTTTCAGCAATTTAAGAGGCTATGTACAGTTATCTCCTTGTAGTTCTAATTTGTGTTTCCTTAATAAATAACGATGTTGAGCATCTTTTCATGAGTATATTTGACATTTATGTATCTTCTACAGTAAAGTCCTTGTTTCAAATCTTTTGTCCATTTTTTTATTGGTTTGTCTTCTTAAGTTGAAAGAGTTCTTTATATATGCTGGATATAAGCCCTTTATCAACTATATGTTTTGCAAAGGTTTCTTCCAGTCGATGATTTACCTTTTTATATTCCTAATGGTATTTTTTGAAGGACAAAAGATTTAATTTTGAAATTTAATTAATCTTTTTTCTTCTTTTTTGGATTTTTGCTTATGTGAGTTATGTGTAAGAAATGTTTGCCTAACCCAAGTCACAAAGATTTTTTTTTCTTGTTTTTGTATAGAAGTTTCATGTTACATCTTACATTAGGCTTGTGATTCATTCTGAGTTGATTTTTATGTTTAGTGTGAGATAAGAGTTTTGCATGCAAATATGCAATTGCTCAGCATGTGTTGAAAAGCTGATCCTTTTCCCATCAAAATACCTGGGCACCCTTGTCAAAAATAAATTAACCATGCATTTGTTGGTCTTTTTTCTTAGGCTAACTGTTCTGTTCTATTTATCTATATGCCTATCCTTATGCCAATACCACATTGCTTTGATTACTGTAATTTCACTGTAAGTTTAGAAATCAGGTAGTGTGAATCCTTCTTGGCTCATATTTTCAATTTTTTGGGGGGGATATTCTAGCTGCTTTGTATTTCCATAAAAAGTTTAAAATCAGTTTTACAATTTCTAAAATAAAAACTATTGGGATTTTGAATATGACTGTATTAAACCTATTGATAAACGGGAAAAATTGACATCTATAAACTTGAACCACGAACAAAGACATATCTCTCTGTTCATATGTCTTCTTTAACTTCTTTCAGCAATGGTTTGCAGTTTTCAGTGTATAGGACTTGTATATACTTTGTTAAATTGATTTCGAGGTATTTCTAATTATGCATTGTTAATTTACAGATACACAACGGATGTTTTTATATTAACCTTATAACTTCAAACTGCTGAACTCATCTATTACTTCTAGTAGATTTGTTTGAGAACTCTTAGGGCTTTCCTAAACAGACATAACCATAAATGAAGATATTTTTATTTCTTTCCTTCCAATCTGTAAACTTTTTTTTTTCCCTTGTGGCTCTGGCTAGGACCTCCAGTACAATGTTGAACAGAATGGTGAGAGTGGATGTCCTTGCCTTGTTCATGATTTTATAGAGAACACTCCTTTGTTCACCACTGCAAATAATATGAGCTGTAAATTGTTCCATAGATGATGAGGAAGTGTCCTTCTTTTTCCTGAGAATAATTTGCTGAAAGTTTTATCACTAATGGGTACTGAATTTCATTAAATCCTTTTCCTGTACTATTGAGATGATCCATATAATTTTTCTCTTTTATTCTTTTGATATGGGAAACTATATTGATTTTTTAATGTAGAAACAACCTTGCATTTCTAGAATAAATCCTATTTGGTACAATACCTTATCTTTTTTTAAGTTTACTTTTATTTATTTTGAGAGAGAGAGAGAGACAGACAGAGAGAGAGAGAGACAGAGAGAGAGAATGCACCCACATGTGCAAGTAGGGGAGGGGCGGGGGGTGGGGAGAGAATCCCGACCTGTCCCCGTGCTATCAGCCAAGGGCCCAATGTGGAGCTTGATCCCAGGAACCATGAGATCAAGAGCCAAATGCTTAACCAAATGAGCCACCCAGGCACCCCATAATACATTATCTTTTAAAAATATATTATGTATAATCATCCTTCCATATTGTTGAATTCATTTATGGGACGATGTTGGTCTGAAGATTTCTGTCTTATAATATATTTGTCTGGTTTGGGCACCAGAATAATAGTGACTTCACAAAATGAGTTGGTAAGTGTTCCTTTCTTTTTTATTTCTGTAAGAGTTTATGTGGAATTGCTATTATTATGAAATGTTCGAATTTACCAGTAATGCTATATGGGCCTGGTGTTTTCTTCTGGGGAGGGTTTTAAAGTATAGGTTAAATTTCCTTAAAAGATACAGAGCTATTCTAGTTATCTTTTTCTTCTTTAGTGAGCTTTAGTAGTTTCTGTATTTCAGGGTACATGTCCACTTTATCTGAGTTGTCAAATTTATTGACTTTAAGTTGTTCATCATAATCCATTATTATTCTTTTACTATCTGCAGTTTCATTATTTTTATTGATCTTTCTAAAGAACTAGCTTTTGGTTTCAGTGATTGTTCTCTATTATTTTTCTGTTTTCAATTTTACTGATTTTAGCTCACATCTATATAATTTCCTTCTGCTTTGAGCTGAATTAGCTTTTCTCTTTCTAGTTTATTACAAGTAGAAACTTAGATCATTGATTGAGACCTTTCTTCTTTTTTAATATAAATAATTAATACTAGAAGTTTCCCTACAACCACCGCCTTAGCTTCATCCCCCAAATTTATATGTTGTGTTCTTATTTTAATTCAGTTGAAAATATTTTCTAGTGATCTTTTTGATTACTTTGGTTATCTACAGTTTGTGTAGAAGTGAGGTGTTCAATTTCCTATTATGTGAGGATGATTCAGATATCTTTCTGTTATCAATTTCTTAATTCTGTTGTGGCCAAAGAACAGATTGTATAATTCTAATCCTTTTAAATTCACTGAGATTCATTTTATGTCCCAGAATATACTCTATCTTTAATGAATTTTCTGTCAACTTTAATGAAATGCATATCCTGTTGTTATTGGGTAGAACATTCTGTAACTATCAATTAGGTAAAGTTAGTCAGGAATCTTCTTCGTGTCTTCTATATACTTCCTGAATATCCAAATTCATGTTCCATCAATTGTTGAGAAAAGGCTGTTGAAATCTCCAATAACATCTCTGGATATGTCAGGTTCTCTTTTCAGTTGAGTTTTGTTTCATGTAGTTTTAAACTCTTATTAGGTATGCACTCATTTAAGTGTTTTGTCTGCTTAAAAGTCCCTCTTTATTCCAAGTAATATTCCTTGTTCTACAGTCTACTTCACCTGATATAAATATAGTCTTTCCAGCTTTCCACTGATTAATATGTGCATGGTATATCTTTCCCCATTCCTTTACTGTTAATCTATTTGTATATAGATTTAATTGTGAAATACTTTTGCTTCATTTCAAAGTCCATTAAGATTTTCAGTGAATGTACATAAAATTTATAGATTTAGTAAGAAGCTTCAGTTCCATAATATTGACCCTTCCCATCTAACATAAGTAATTATCAGGGCACCTGGGTGGCTCAGTCAGTTAAGTGTCTGACTTCAGCTCAGGTCATGATCTTACAGTTCGTGAGTTCGAGCCCTGCGTCGGGCCCTGTGCTGACAGCTCAGAGCCTGGAGCCTGCTTCAGATTCTGTGTCTCCCTCTCTCTGCCCCTCCCATGGTCTGTCTCTCTCACTCTCAAAAATGAATAAGTGTTAAAAAAATTAAAAAAATAATTATCCATCTATGCAAAACTTTTAACATCATTCTCATGAAAAGTTTAGACCTTTTACAAACATGTTTTTCACATTTATTGTTGTCTTGTGTTTTTTAATGCATGGTGTTATTATGAATGATTATATAAATACACATATATACATATATTTAATCTTGCACTGAAAAATAAAACATGCATCTAAAAAGTGCAGAAAAATATAACTAATGTTTATGAGATGTACACTCATTTAACCACCACTGAGGTCAAGATATAACATTCCCAATGTTCCAGACACCATTTATGTGTCCCTTCCCAATCATCACCCTCTACTTCCTTCCAAAATTGATCAGCAACTCGAGTGTGTGATTATCATCCCATTGCCCTTATTTATTCTATCATTTATGTGTACATCTCTAAGTAATATAGTTTAGTTTTGTTGTTAAACTGAAATAGTCATTATATTTTTTGTCTAAACTTGTGTCATTAGTTACCTTCACATTTTAGCTGATGCTGTTTTCAATATATTGATTTTCTTTCTTTTTTGAAGAATTAATTCGTCTTATGTCATCAGTAACTTATGTTATTTATCTTCTCCTTGCCAGTGTTTGAACCTATTAGGTTGTTCTTGACTAACACTGATTAAAAATAAGAAAACAATGATAAATAATCGTAATAGTGAGGATCCCCATTTCTTTCCCAATACTATTGGCTGTACTTTTAGTGTTTCTTCATTATTACAATACTACTGGTTGTTTTGAGATATATATTTATCGAGTAAAGCAATATTCTTTTATTCCTACTTTCCAAGAGATGTTTTTCAGAAAGAATATAAAATGTTATCATGTGACATTTTCGTGTCACTCAAGGCAATCGTTCGGCTTTGTTATTTTGAGTGCTAAATAAAATTTATAGGTGTAGTTGGAGAGAAAATTTATTTTATACGATTGATATTGCTACCTGGAAACATGATATTCCCTAACTTAATATTCTCTGGGAAAATTGAATAGTTTTCTCTTTACTTCTTACTCCATATTTCTTAAATTTACATGCAGTGATTCCATATTTTTGCAAGTATTGTGAATGACGTCTTCTAAAATTATAATTTATAACTGAGTTTTATAAATTTAATTTATGATTGGCTTCTATAATGACCTACTTTATTAGAAATAACAGCTTTTTCTATTCATTTTCTTCTTAAAATTTTTCAGTAAATAATCATAGCATCTGTAAATAATAATTTGTTTTTCCTTATAGATATTTCTAACTTTGTGACTTCTACTTCTGTTCAAGATGCAGGTAGCAGGGACCAGATTAGTCTCCCACCTTAAACAATTATAGAAATGAACAAAATTTATAAAATAATGACTTTCTCAAACTGCATTTTTCCAGCTATTAAAGTATTATTGAGAAATAAAAAATGTATATATTTGGGTTTTTTAATTGAAGTATAATTAATATACAAAATTACTCTCCTCGGGCAAGGGGAACAAAAGCAAAAATAAACAATTGGGACTGCATCAAACTAAAAGCTTTTGTACAGCAAAAGAAACCATCAGCAAAATGAAAAGGCAATCTACTGAATAAGAGAACATCTTTGTAAAAACTGTATATATTTTTGATGATTTGATATACATTGTGAAATAATTACCATTATCAAGGTAATTCACATACCCACCATCTCATAGTTACTCTTTTGTGTGTGTGTGGTGAGAATACTTAAGCTCTACTGTCAGCAAATTTCAAGTGTACAATACAATATTGTTAACTTAAGTGACAATGCTGTATATTAGAGCCCCAGAATTTATTCATCTGATAACTGATAGCATGTACCCTCTGACCAACATCTCCCCATTTCCATCCTTCTGTCCCAACACATGGTAACTACTATTCTTCTCTTTTTTTATGGGTTGGACTCTTTTATATTCCACATAAAAATGAGATCATGCAGTATTTGCATGAGTTTCTGGAACACTGAAAATGTTATATCTTGACCTCAGTAGTGGTTAAATGAGTGTACACTTTATAAACATTAGGTATGTTTTTCTGCACTTTTTAAATACCTGTTTTTTTCAATGCAAGTTTAAATGTACTGTGTGTGTGTGTATATATGTGTGTGTGTGTGTGTGTGTATATTTATATACATATACTATATGTATACATATACATAGTATATAGTATATACATATCCTATACGTATATAAAAATATATGGAATATACATATAGTATATATATATCATTCATAATATCATACATAAAAACACAAGAACTTAACAATAAATGTGAAAAATATATTCATAAAAGATCTAAACTTTTTATGAGAATTATAAAAAGTTTTGCATAATGACAAATTACTTATTTTAGATGAGAAGGGACAATATTATGGAGCTGAAGCTTATCACATAATCTATTAATTTTATGTAAGCGCTCTGAAAATTTTAGTGAATCTAAAATTGGAATGAAGCAAAAGTATTTCAAAATTGATTCGAAAGGCTAAGTATTGTAGGGACATGCTTTGTCTATTGTTAATATTTATTTTAAGCATGATAAATAGATATAACAATGTATGATAATTAATATATGAAAAAACAGTATTTCAAATTGATGGAGGTGGGTAGAGAGTCATAATGGTATTGGGAAAATTTGGGGGGGGACCTCTAAATGAATTGACTGACTTCTAGATTAAAAGAACTTTAGCAGAAAGGTTATCAGAAAAGATTGATAGATTTTTCTGCATATATGTTTTAAAATTAGCCCAGTAAAATCACCATAATCAAAATTAAAAGTCAAATAACAATCATGCAGCAGATCAAGTGTTAATATCCTCTAATATGCAAAGAATTCAGTGAAAGAAAGATGAACAATCTACTAGAAAAACTGACCAAGGACATCAGAAGGCAACTTACAAATGAAGAAATGATAATAGTCAGTAAATATTAAAAATAATAGTCAATAAATATTAAATACTATCGCAATGAGTCTAAGATATATAATTTAAAATATCTTTTCTCTATCTTATTGGTAGAGATTTAAAATATTATATCCAGTGTTGGCTAGAGTGTGGGAAAATGGATATTTATATACACTGCTGATAAAGGCAGGAATTCGTATTTATAAGAGACAATTTGACTATATGTATACTCTTTTACCCAACAATTCCATTTTTAGAGAAGCATATTGAGGAAATAATTGGACAAGTGAGGAACACTCTATAGAAGGATGTTCATCACAGCATTATTGTAACAGCAAACAGATAAGAAATAACATAAATATTCAACAATAGGGAAATTGTGAAATACACACAATAGAATATCATTTTGTCATTAAAAATTTTTATGAAATATATTGTTGGTGAAAATCGCATGTATTGTATAGTCCCATTTATTTAAAAAATCATATGCATGTATGCATTGAAAAATGTTCAGAAGGCTAAGCACCAAGATTTTATTTTATTTTTTTTAGCACTAAGATTTTGACATAGTTATCTCTATGTGACAGGATTTTGAATGATACCTTCTTCTTTATAATTTTACATTTAATAAAAAAGAATATTAGAAAATACAAACATCAACAAACAAGTTTTTTCCATCTATTAAGCTGGCAAAAGTTTTTTAAAATGTGAATGCACTGTTGGTGGGAGGATGGGTAGGTATACTGTCTCATACCTACCTGTGAAATTATAAATTGATAAGAATTTTCAGAAAAGCAATTTCTCACATGTGTCAAAAACAATATTAAATTTAATAGTGAAAAATTAGCAACTGCATTGATAGTGGATTGCTTAAATAAATGGTGTAATAGCCACAGAATGGAGTTCTATACAGGCATTAAAAATGATGATGCGTATTTATCCATAGCAACATGGTAGAATATTCACAGTACATGAGAAAAGTCCTATGTAGAAGAGTAAATTTATGGGATGTAATATAATTAAATACAGATAGATATAGTTATGGGTAGATATAGGTATTTAAAATTTCTTTTAATTTTTATTTATTTTTGAGACAAAGAGGGAGACAGGGTGCAAGCAGGGGAGGGGCAGAGAGAGAGGGAGACACAGAATCCAAAGCGGGCTCCAGGCTCTGGGCTGACAGATGCAGGGCCCGAACCCACAAACTGCGAGATCATGACCTGAGCTGAAGTTGGATGCTTAACCGACTGAACCAGGTTAAGGTGCCCCTAGACATCGCTATTTTAACAAATGTCTCCAGGTGGTGGACCCTGGTGGCTGAATTTTAATTTTTTATGTTTATACTATGAAAATAACATATTAATAATAAAAAATAAAAATGACATGTGAAAATCTTATCATCCACAACTGCCGTGCTGTTCTGCTACTAGTGGTCTTGGGTCAGATTGACTTCTAACATGCAAGGTACAGCTGGTTTCACCAGGCACTGATTAGTAAGGTTTAAGAAAGAAGGCAGGGGATGAATGAGAACCATGTAAAGCAACAAACAAGAGGTCTGGTGACTTCCAGGCAGAGTTTCCGATGTCTTGGTCATTCAACACTCGAGTTGTTTTCCTTCACAAGAGAGAAGTCTCATTGTGTGTGGATAATTAGAGGTCAGAGAATACATGGGCTCTGGGGTCTCTTTGAGTTTTATACCTGGCCAGCCATGTAGCTCCCTCAAAGGTGCAGAACTAGCACTCATTCTCCAGCGTAGCTCCATCTTATCAATGCTGGCCACTCGGTACTAAATAAACATCTGGACAATGATGTACAGGTGTTCCTTCTGATACATTCCCCTCAGATAGATTCCCATCCATCTTCAAGCCAGTAAGGTAAACCAACACCTAACAATTACTTGAGTTAATATTGCAAGGGGGATTCAAACCCTCCCATGTTCCTGAAACTAGAGATAAAGCCACAGAACTAACTGCTTGCCCTTTTCTTCTGATATGTCATTGAAGTCATTTGAAAAATCAAATTTCACTCTTTCCCACAAGCCCCACGTTTCATGCATTCTAACATAGGATTCGATTTTGAAGCTTGCCTCACGGGGCCAGGATATTTTCATGTTGTTCTCTCTCCCAGGAATACTTTCCCAACCTGTCATTAACA
The DNA here is from genome assembly GCF_018350215.1 of Panthera leo. Lineage (NCBI taxonomy): Eukaryota > Metazoa > Chordata > Mammalia > Carnivora > Felidae > Panthera > Panthera leo. Next base: position 50,334,192 of record NC_056695.1, on the reverse strand, counting down.
TGACCATCTGGCTTAAATCTAACCTCCTCTGTGAACCCACCTCACCAAACAGATCACTTCTTATTTCATGTTCCTATAGTCTTCTGTTCATACTTTACATTAGAAGCTAATTCATATTTCCATACCACCATCATTACAACCTGGCATATAACTCCACCAGTGGTTATTTTATAAATAATGGAAGACAGCAGCAAAGATAATTTCATAAATATAAGCAATCATGTGCATACATAATAAATAGTGACTTCAAAAGGATGCTGACTGTTTGTTACATCATTTCAATGCATGTGTAGATACTAGTTTTCTTATGTTCCTCTTTCCTCAGTCCTAGTTATAAATTCTCCAAAAGCTCAAAAAAAAAAAAAAAAAAAAAACAAAACAAAACCTGACTGTGAAAGACACATTAGCTTTCAAGTCTTCAGGTTTACTTAAGCTAAGCACACAATGAAAAAATACAAAACAAAACAAAAACACAATTGGCTTGCATTCTTACGCTGTGGTTTTACAGTCATTACTTGGCCAATGTTTCTACTTTGATAGGAGTGAGGTTTGCAAGATTAGGTCCAGGGAGGGATTGCATTTAGCTGAAGTCTGGAGAATCACTTAATGAAGCAGGCAGTGAAGGAACAGAGAAATTTTGTACATTTTTTTTTTTTTTTTGCAGGGGTAAGGGTAGTGGGGAGGGTTGCCTTTGGCCAACATTCTAGTAGTAATAATAGTAATGCCATGTCTCCAAAAGAAACTCATGATTATGGCTCACATTAGTTTGTATTAGCATCTGCAGACGACAGGTCCCTGCCTGCCAGTGTTCGTACACTCATAAGCACAGTAGCAGCTGAGAAAAACCTCTGACTATTTGTTACTTAGTGATACCGCCTCTGGCAGGGTGGAAGCAAGTCTCTCTCAGGGGAAATTGCCGATGTTACTATTTTAATTTGCAAACTGCATTTTCTCTGGATGATGATGAGATTTCAAATAACCCAGACAAAACAGACCCTAGTTTAACAAGCTGAAAAAACACAAACAAAAAAAAGCAAACAAAAATATTTTTAGCCTTTCTCTCTAATTGTATAATTGAAAAATCAACTCTCCCAAAAGCATCTTGCGAGGGTAACACCACAGACATGGGCACCAATTTAAAGCAGCAACCAACCTGAGTCCCAATTCTATCCACTCCAACATTTAACCTAGTGCCACCCAGAACTGAAAGGTAAGTATAAAGGTAGATGGTATTTAAGCACGATGAAGAAATATACATTAAAAAAAAATACTCCAATTGTAGAAGTGTACATTTTAAAGAATAATCGTAACAGATGTTTCATATGATATGGCTCATTTATTGTGTCTACTGAATGGAAGATGTAAGACTGTTGAAATATTTTACCTTTAGAATAATAAGCAGTTTATGCATGAATTTTATATGCATATTATGTATTTGTATTATATTCACAAAACACACATATTCCACTAAAACCAATTAAACTGTAATATGAGTTAGTCACATTTATGGGGATGAAAAACACATCAAGAGACTATTAAGTCCATCTGTCCAAACTTCACATTGAATAATCTTTGAAATAATATAATTAGGAAATGTGTCTAACTCAAATAAGAAACAAAGTAGTATTGGAGATTAGTTATAAAAATAAAATGCTCCTCAATTAAAGCCTTAAGTTACATATATTTGAGACACCATAACTATAGCTTATTCATTATTATAAATACATACATACATGTATAAAACACATGGAACTGAACCTCCAATTTTGTTATTGAGAAGTCACTCATTATTTGTTTTCAATGAATTTAAGGAGTAAGATTCAGGCATGGAATAACTGCTCAATACTACTCATGATCATCATAAGGGCAAAGTAATTAGATGCATCACTTTCTCTGTATTTACACCTTGACAACCTGTGGTGAAGTTTGAGAGCCTGCTGTCTATCCAGGAAATATGCATTTGACCAATTCTGTCTTGGTAAAGCAGATTGTTTCCCTACTGGGAAGAAACATTTTTTACAGATACCTGTACAATATTTACATGATTTATCTTAACCAGAAATGCCCTTTCCAATATGGCTGGCTCTTCTTGGCTCTGAGAAGAAACAAGCAGGAACTTCTTCTGTTGTTTCCCAGATTCCCTTCTTAGCCCAGGCATATGTTCAGGTGAAAAGGACAATTGCTTAGCTTCTCTTAGTCCCTTTACAGTTATTCAGCTCTTCAAATGCAAAACTCTCCTGTCATTTTGCCAGCTACCTACATGTACTGATTGGTTTGGTCTCTCATGAATTGAAGTGGGGTAATTCATTGCTTTCCAACTCAAGAGTTGGGGCTTCTTGGAGATATTGAAGTTTTTCTATATTTGATCTAATGACAGAGATTTTCTCATTTTCCTAAGCTGATTTTTCACTATGGACATGGAAGGTGATATCTATGGAAGAGAGAGGATGAAAGATGGCTAGTGTGTACATGTGTGTACATGTATGTGCATGTTGATAGATATAAAAATGACTCAGGGCAAAATTATAAATGCTGTCAAACATGATTTTCCTAAATTTCTTATCCATCTCTAGCATTTCCTTGGAAGTGGCGCCCTCATTCCCACTGGCTGTTGGGTTTTACCACATTGTCCCTGTATCTGGGATAGCCCTCTTGGGATGAAAGGAATACAAACTTCAGATATTCCTCACTACTTACTTGCTTAGGAATTCTGCTAACCGGAGAAGAGTAGTAAAGAGATATTTGTAATTAGGGAATTTCATCCCTCAAATGTGAAAATCTATTTGTATATGGGTGACTCTGAATGTAGATATATGTTGTCTGAGAACAAAGATGTGGTACAGGGTTTAAATGGAGAAGGCTAATTCTCCATCTTCTCTGTGTTCTCTCATATTCCAACAAGTTGCATATATTAAATTCAATCTAACCTAAACTTTCACTGAGCCTACAGTTCTGACCCAAGGAACTCAATGTCAAAAGACAGAAAAAGACTAGGAAGCACCAGTAAAAGCTACCTAGCAGGCCTGCAGGGACCTGCTGTAAGTGTAGACCATTTCCAGTTGGACATTCAGGAAGAAAAGGGATACATTGCTCTCCTTAACCAACAAAGAATTGTGAATACACCAAGAACCCAAGCTAGACAGCAGCATTAAGTTGAAAATTGTTCCTGGATGACACTAAAGTCAATATAACAAGAGCAAAGAGAGAGCACCAAGGAATCTGCTGCCCAAGGAATTTGGAAACATTTATGAAAGTTTCATGGAGAATGAGACTTTGGGAGTTAGTATATAAAGGCTCAGAATTTAAATACCCCACATAGAAAAAAATGCAGTGTTAAAAATGGCCTTTCTCTGTGAAAGCACTACTTCCTAAGTAAAAACCTGAGGTATGTCAAGGATAGAAAAGGGCAATACCTATTCTTAAGATAATTTTGCAAAATAAAGGAACCTGAAGAAGATAGAAGTTTTAGGGAGGGAAAGGTAGTGATAAAACAATAGTAATAGACAAAATTAATTTACTAACATTCTGCACTATGTTTAAAAGAATGATAAAAGATAAGGTTTTCAAGCCAATGAAAATTGGAGTCAACTGAGAAATGTCAGCAGCGAAAGGAAGCTTCAAGTAACAGTGGGTGACAAACACCAACTGAGGTGTTCAGATGGGAGCGTCAGCAGAAGACAAACATTGAGCAGAACTTGCTGCCCGTGTTCTCCTTCCCCGGAGCTAACCTAACAACTGGCCTCTCATCCTGATCAATCAGGGTCCAATCAGGAGACAAAACCACACAAGCTACTTTAGCCAGGACCAGCTTCGTAGACAAATGACCAATGCACTCATATAGGGGCCATGCTCAAGTTCCACATTTGAAATTTAATACTCTGTGGTTGCTGCATTGAAATTCTTGATAATCTTACCTTTGAATTTGTGTTTTGTAAGTAGGACAATGAAGTGGGATGATGGGATAATAACGCATGTTCCAAAGGCTTAGAGCTTCAGCTCACGCATGGTCCCCACTTTTGTCACCTCTCCAGACTGGGTTCTCAGCTTCCCACTCCTCACTCTGGTGCCCTAGACCCTAACTGGCCTCGCTCTCCCCACCCCTGTCCAATGACTACTCCTCCTCTACCCCCAGCATAGTCCTGGGCATGGGGGCAGGAATGTCAGGGCTGGATACATGTATCCCACAGACTCATGGGGCCTCCCTTGGCCAACCAGCCCTGTCTGGGTGGATTGAGCCTCTTTCCCACCCCCATCTACATGAGTTTTAAACCTTTTACTGAAGCTTAAAGATCTTGAGGGCCACTGATCTGTTGTAGTTGGGTGACAGGCCCATGAAAAAGGGTGTCACCTGGTTTGATTTCCCCAGATTCCACATCTGGCCAGGCTGTGCCACATCAGTTCAGCTGCCAGCGAGAAGGGGTATCCAATAGCCATCAGGCCCTGCCTCTGCAGGTCCTAGGCTCCTATGAGAGTATGTACCACCGTGAGCCTCGCCATGCCTGCAAGCCCTCCCTTAGCCCTCCCAAGCTCTATGTCTGGGATACCCTGTTCTCAACTCTCCAGACTTCCTGCGTCTCACTTGCCTTTGTTCCTTCTGGTCAGCTCAAAGCACCCTCCAGGAATGAGCTACAAAATACAAATTGTGCGATTCTGGAGATTCCACATTTGAATAAATGGTCTGACATTTATAGTCAAAACTGACATTGTACACTGTAAAGATGAATGGTCAAATTCATATTAATTTTTTTATTTTAATTTTATTTTTACTTAGAATGACACTGAGTAGAAAATAAACGACAGTATGACAAGTTGAGAGAGAGACCAAAGAAGAAAGAAAAAGATCTTATTATGTGCCTTTACTGGCACTTTTATTCTACTTTTTGAGTAAGACCTGCATTTTCTTTTTGCATGAGTCCCCAGTTATGCAGCTGGCCCAGATTTTCATAGAGAGAATTTAGTATAAAGAATTGTTACCAAGGGGTACCTCAGTTGCGTAAGCATCTGATTCTTGTTTTTGGCTCAGGTCATGAGCTCATAGTTCACGAATTCCAGCCCCACATCTGGTTTCACATTGACAGTGCAGAGCCTGCTTGGGATTCTCTGTCTCTCCCTCTCTCTCTCTCTCTGCCTGTCCTCCCCACCCCCTATGTCTCTCAAAATAAATAAACTTTAAAAAAAAATTTAAAAAAAAAGAATTTTTACACAGGTATTAAGGAACTGCAAAGACAAAAAAGGAAATAAGGTATCATGGAGGTAGAAACTACAGGAAACACTTGCCATCTTTATGGAGGAAGGAACATAGAGAAGAGGTTGAGATTATCAAAATTTACACACTTGGAGGAAAAGCCCACAGAATGAAAACTCAGACTTCTGAGAAGTCAGCAGTGTTTAACTGGAGTTAGACATCACCACTCTTCAGTAGAACTATGCTCTCCACATATGAAGCACTATTGAACCTTTGAGAAGCTGAATTTTAAAATGTTATTCAGTGTTAATTACTTTTAATTTCCACATATAGCTAGTGGCTACCATATTAGTTAACACAGTGCTAGAGCCTCTGAGTTTTGAGAAAGAATCTGTTGGCTCTGAAATGCAGACTTTCCAGGAGGATGCACTTGCCAACTGGTGTTAGTGGTTACAGGATGACTTTGTGAGTATTGAGAAAACTAAAGAGTGAATCAACAGCGACTACTGGAGTGAACTGCAGTTCTTGGTGTGAAGGAGCACTGCTGTGGTGATGGGGACAAGAACAGAGAGAGTCACAGAAAGGAACAAGTCCCTTCATCCTCCTCAGTTTTCCAGTATCCCTCTAGCGCCCCCTATTGGCAGTGCCTGGGAAGGCACCAACAAGGAAAGCAGAAGTCAAGTGTGGAGAAATGAAGTGTGAATAAGCGTCACAAGGTCGAGACTGGAAGGGTGGAATGATGCTAGCACACCATCTCAGCATCTTTGGACCCTGACTTCTGGAACTTTTTAGATAAAATTGAACTCCCTCTTCACAAACTTTTGCACCAGCCTCATCCCTAATTCTGCTTCTCTTCTCAGCCTGCCTTCATTTCTAATTGTACATTAATGGGCACTGACCTCGCAAGTCTTAGATGTATCTCTGCTCAGTCCGCAAGATGTGACACGTGAAAAAAGTAAAGAAGAAAACCCCCAGAACTACCAAAACATGAATGAAGATCTTAAATGTGAAGGAGGGAAAGCAATGATAATACGAAAGAGGTTAGCCTGCACTAAAATATCTTTTTTTCATCTCTAACCATTTTTTCCTGAATAACCCAATCCCGATGCTATACCTACAAATACAGTTTCTTGTAAATTGTAATTTCAGCTTACAACCTGAATATGGTTATTGCTAAAACCTACAAAGTAGATGAGATTCCTTGGGAAGTTCTTATTGTAACTGAAAACCTAGCCCTAAGAATTAGGCTCGCATGATATCGATAAACTCTATTTCCCACACTCGTGGGACTTTCACTCTAGTAAGAAATTTAGAAATAAAAATATAAGGGGATTATGATTAGGAAAGACTCGACACTCTAGAGCAGAACAATATTTCAATTTGTCTGCCATCTTACAGATTCAAAACTAGTCACTTGAAACAAAAAAGGCACAAGGAGCTTACATATCTGCACTCAGGAAGTGCCCCAGTTCACCCCAATTTGCCCCTAAACACCAATTAATTCCACGTCTCCTGCAACTGGCATTTTAACTTCAAAAATGCTCTTCACCAGCACCTGTTTACTAAGACCCCGTGAGGTGATACTCAAGTTTATCCTACTTTGAGGTGCCAATTCTCCTCTTTAATATAGATCACTTCCCGTCTTCAAAAGTTGATTGTGCGTACGGTCACAGTACTCCCCTTCCCCCAAATACATCAGAGTACATCCTGTACTCAGACAGGAAAAGATAGTATTCCCTGAAGAAAAAAAAAAAATTACCCTCCTGAATCACAAATGCAACTTTTCTTGGTGTTTGTGGGGGCTGCATGAAGCATAAGAGATGAATCTACGCCACACTATTTCCTGAGAAGTTAGCTTTATCTTAATATAGAAATTCTACTGAGGGTCAAATATAACAATCAATTTTTCAGTACATTTTTTCACATAAGAATTTCTCCAAAATAATATTTTATTTCATCTTATTATTATTTCCAAAGATCTTATATAAATTAAAATCTAGGGTTATAAGTGAGATATCAATTAACATAAGAATCAATTTAATGGTAATTTAAATAGCTAACTGTTATAATTTTTGCATAATGAAGTGGCCTCTGGGCTTGAAGTCCTAATCATGTCTAATTAATTTAAAGGATGTTACTTTTTATTATCATTGAAATTTCTGACAGGTGATAAAACATTTAGGGTTGCCATCACAAACTTTTTACATCAGCTTTACTGTAAGTTGACAAGCCATAGATCATCCCTCTGAAAATGACTATTTAGGAAAAAGAAAAAAAACTCAACTACATTTGTGAAGTTATAGCATGGAGCTGCTATATTATCCATGAAAAGGAAAGCAATTCTATTCTTTAAAATAATGAAACAGTTGACATTTTATTTTCATGATCTCAATAGCTGTAATCAACCTTCATAGGGAATAATCAATTTCAATTTCAGAAAATAATCTTCATAACCCCTTGAGTTTATATAGTACCTATATTGCCAGAAACATTAATATGCTTTCCACTGTCAATAAAAAAAGTCTTGATCTTGTGAGGATCAGATAGCAAATAAATCTAACTGCAAGTGGATTAACCGAAAGGCTCCTCACGTCTTTAAAACAGAACATTAAAATATCTACCATTAAAGGCATTCTCAGTAATGTAAAATAATGTAAGGAAAACTATTCTAGATTCTATGGTCATACAAAATCCAAATCCAAAGCATGGAAAGCAAATAGGTAAGTCTAAAGCAGACGCAGGCTGACATGGGATTCAAGCGATGATGGAAAATGGAGGCCTCCAGCCAGCCTGACCCCAAGATCTGTACCACAGGGCTGTTCTTTCAAAGAGAAAGAAAAGAATTATTTTAGAAATCCCGGAGAGGGATTTTATGTAAGATAAGCACAGTCAGAAAACAGAATGAGCAGTGAGCAGCTATAATCTGAAGGTCAGTCTGCTGGGCAGCACTTGTTAGGATGGAGGGAGAAGGGACGGTGCAAGCCACACATTGAGGCATCATGGCCAAGCAGTCAGCAACATGGACTTGGGCTCCGGCAATGGGATCTCAGGCAAGTCCTTCAACCTCTTTGTATCCCAGCTCTTGCTCTGTAAGATGTGACTGCTGATAGAGAACATGTTCCCAAGGGGTTGTAAGGGGGAATTGAATGAATTAATATGTGTAAAGCACTTTACAACTGTGCTGGATACATAATAGTGCTTCCTGCATGTTTGCTGTTACTGCAAATCTGAGCTTAATCTATTTAGCATACTCCAGGAACTTCCAGAGCCCTCCGCTTGTGGTAAGAATATGCTCTAATGTTATGGAGGCAAAAACACTTTCTTAACCTTGGGGTCAAATGTGATCTGCCTAGATTCGGCTTAGTCTACTCTGATACCTGAAAGATAACACAAGCAACTTACGATGGCAACAAAGTAAAAGCCCCGGACTACAGGTCACGAGGCCACTGACCTCTCATTTATTTTTGTAAGCTTTAAGAGATATGAAAAGAACAAGAGCTTTGGGGTCAGTCACAGCAATTTGAATGCCATTTCCACCAGTTCTGGCTGTTTGACCTTGGACAAGTAGTTCACCTTTCTAATGTTCAGTGTTTTCATCCATAAAATAAGAATGAGAATACCTAATTCTTTTGTGAATAAATAGAATAAATACATTAAATACTTACGAGAATACCAGACCTGCCAATCATGATACGTTAATTCCATTCCTTTTCTCTTTTCTGAGCCTCAATTTCCATCCATACGATGAAAATGTTAATATCCAATGTAAGATAATATTAAGACCAACATTTTCTTTTCTAATTTCTCCTGTTTTCAAGACTTTCATTGCTACACAAAAACTTTTGTGATTACTGCTGTTTCTTTGCTCTATAGTTTTTGCAGGGCATGCCATTTAACCCAAAAAGCATATATAGTACAAGTCAGCTGCTAAGCTTAGGTCATCCTGGGGGTAGAAAATTCCAGAAAGCTACTTAGGAGAAAACACAGTATTAAACATAAAGAAGAATAAGGAGGAGGAAGAATCCTTTAGGCTTCACTCAGATCAGGAGACACTATTTTCCTTCTTAAGAGTGAAAAGAATGGGACACCTGGGTGGCTCAGTCCATTAAGTGTCCAACTTCAGCTCAGGTTGTGATCTCACCATTTGTGGCTTCGAGCCCCATTCAGGCTCTGTGCTGACAGCTCAGAGCCTGGAGGCTGCTTCAGATTCTGTGTCTCCCTCTCTCTCTGCCCCTTCCCTGCTCGTGCTCTGTCTCTCTCAAAAGTAAATAAACATTAAAAAAAAAAGAGTGAAAAGGATATAGGCTTAAGAATGAAAGACAGTGTAACCTCTCCTATTACAACAGGATATAAGCCCCACAAAGAACATGCAAAGGAAGCCATTCAGAATATCCCCACCTAAATTCCTGCAAAGTGAGGGATTTGTGAAATAGCAAGAGAAAGGAAAATTTAAAACAACAATGAAACAACATTATGTACTAGAAATCTGCCTCTGTACAATGTGTGGTAGGTCAGGTAGGGACTTTCTTCTCCTCTTTTAGAATTCAGCTTTGTTCAATTGCATATAAATAAAATGTAGGCTGAGAATGTTTTGTAATTAACAATGGGATAGCATATGCCTGATTCAGGGGCCCCTATAACTCCTTTCAGATTCCCTGGCAGAACGTTTCACTTGACTAGGGTCATTTCTTCCACTGGCTTCTGGCCTTCAAAATAATTCTGACCACAACATCCCGGGGGGGCACTGCAATTCAACTATATTTGTCAAACTACTCAGCTCTCTTCCTAGGGCACGACCAGACAAGAGGACCAGAGTGGGGACTGAAAGTAGACATTGGGGGTAAGACTGAAATCACGCCTCTCTCTCCTCCTCTTTAGCTTTATCCACATCCCTGCAATCTCCCGAATATCTCCAGGGTTGCCAGGCTGGGTTATACACCATATAGGTACTCAACAGTAGGGGAAAACAGGTACTAAAATCAGGCCCTGTATCAAGGCTACCATGAATTCTAGGAAGAACTCCTTCTTTCAAATCTACCCAGCAATGCTAATGCTGCCAATCCTGCATTAATTCAGGGCTTCACTGTTTCTCAAATGGACTTGTAATAGACTCCTAAAAGAGCGGTTTTCAAAAGCTGCTGTATATAAAAGTTACCTTGGGAACTTTAAAAAGATTGTAATACCCAGGGCACATCATAGACTGATTAGCTACAATATCTACAGGTACGATCCAAGCAGAAGTAGTTTCAAAGCTTCTCAGGTGATTCCTACATGCAGACAAGCTTGAGAACCAGGCTTCTAAACAGTTCATTGATTGTCTCTAATTTAATATCCCTGTGACCCATCCTCCTCGTTATCCAAAGATAATGAAACTTACCTGCAAATAATCTTTTCAATGCTTCCATTGCCTACAGCAGTGTTCTCGAAGTACGGGCTGCAGACCAACAGAATAACCTGGACTGTTTATGAAGATACAGATTCCTGGGGCTCCTGGATGTCTCAGACAGTTAAGCGTCGGCCTCTCGGTTTCGCTTCAGGTCATGATCTCACAGTCTCTTGAGTTCAAGCCCCACGTCCGGCTCTGCACTGACAGTACGGAGCCTGCTTGGGATTTTCTCTCTCTCTCTCTCTCTCTGCCCCTCCCTCTGTTGTCTCTCTCAAAATAAATAAATACATAAACTTAAAAAAAAAAAAAGAAAATATAGAGTCCAGCCTTCACTTCAGGGTTGGGGATGAGGGTTACATTTTTTTAGTTTTTAAACAGCTATGCCAGGGGCGCCTCGGTGACTCAGTCGGTTAAGCGTCTGACTCGATTTCGGCTCAGGTGCTGGCAGCTCGGAGCCCGCTTTGGATTCTCTACTCTCTCTCTGCACCTCCCCCTGCTCACACAGGCATGCGCGCGCGGTCTCTCTTACGCAAATTAACTTAAAAAAATAGAAAAGAAACAGCCATGCCAGATGATATCCATGAATCTTAAATTTGAGAACCACTGATCTCCAGGATAAAGGTCAAATCCTTTAGTATGGGACCTGACTACTGTCCTTGCCTGGATCCTATTTTGCTGAATCACCTGTAGTTTGCGTTCATCCCAACACCCCATGTTCCAACAATCCCAAATTTGCCTTTCCACATGTTGCCCCTCCACCTAGACTATCCTTAGGTAAGTCACTTAACCTCTCTGAGCCTGTTTCCTCATCTGTAAAATGGGGATTATAATATGCATCTTCGGGGCTGTTTGAAGATTAACTGAAATAATATATTTGCAAATGTCTAGCTCTAGGCCTGGTCCAAAGCAAATGCTTAATTCTCATTCATTCACTAATTCCAGAACTTGTAAATTCAGAGTGTCTGAACCGAGTTGTGCTTACATATTGCTGCAAAAGTATTGACTGTAGAGCTGCTGCCTGAACCCAGGAATGCCAATCCCACCACACTAGAGTAAGCATATTTGCAATATGAAAAAAATAAGTTGGGGGAGAAATTGCCATACTCTTAGGATTTCACAGGCCACCATCAAATGTACTGAAAAATAAAATAATCCCTCAAAAAAACGGGATGCCTGATCTCCTTAGCTCCAAGGCAGCTTATTCAAGACTGAAGTTTTAAGAACTGAATAAATTAATGTCCATATTAAACACTAGGTTAAAATCAGTCCCTGGCCTAAAGGTCCTTGCAATCTGAAGGAAACAGCATATAAAGATGGACATGTGCACAAGGAGGAATTCATAAAGCTATTTTTTAAAGCTTTGTTATTTTCTCACTCTATCCAATGTTCTTGACTGATAAATGGAGGGAGAAAAAAAAATGGCAAGGAGAAATTTGCTCCTGGTCCCTGTGCATCCCAAGTATTTATTTAGTTTTCATCTGACATGTATTAATAGTAAATTGTAATTATGTTTATTGTTTTATATGCACCTAATAAATCACTGAGTCTATTAATGCTGATGACGATGATGATGGTGATGATGACGATGATTGTTTTGAGCCTTTACTAGGGACTAGGCATTTAGCAAACACTTTAAATATGCTATATAATTTAGAAACATAAGTAAGAAGTAAATATTTTCATTTCCTTTTTTTCAGATAAGAAAAGGGAAAGGGAGGAGATAAGCTATTTAACTTGTCTAAGTTTCTTCTGTTATTCCTGCAGATCAAAGATCTGAAATAAAGTCTCTTTAGCCGCAAGGCCCAAGCTCTTAACTACAACAAAACCCATGTCACCTCTAGCAACAATGGTTTAATTACGTCCTTAACAGCAAAACAGTTTTAGGAAAAGGCAACTACTAATCAACGGGAATAAATCTCTTCCTTAACAAGGTGGTGGCTCAACATAGGTCTGCCTACTGGCTTGGTTGGGTCCAATAACCAGCGTAAGTACAGCCCTAACTTTGGAAAGATTCCCAAAGCCCTCCATCAGCTCATCACAGTCTATTTAGAAGACATGCAAGTCCCATTACTCCCTTGAGTGTGTTCTTACATTGGATCAAGCTGTTGGTTTGGAGTTGTTCAGGAATAGGTGTTTATTGCAGCTAGGGGTAGCCTGGTCTTCCCCTTAGGAGGCAATAAATAATTACATTTAAATTTTAAAATTCTGTAGGCCTCCTTATAGCAAGAACATGGAATCTTGCTTGTTTTGTCTTTTGTTTTATACTATTTTTCTTTGAGAGGCTCATCACTATAAAAATGGCCATAAACTTGGAAATTTTTTCAAACTTAATTTCAAAATTTTTTTTCACAATTGCTGTTTATTCAAGATATTCTGCTGAGAGGTACAGGATGACTATGATATGGCATCTTAAGTAGCTTAAAATGTTGGTTAATGGCAGAGAAGTAAATATTAGACAGGTAACCATGCCTAATATGTTAATGTTAACTTTTATTCTGACGCTTAAGACAATTCCCTATGTTACCAGGAAAAGAGCAATTATTTTTTTTTCCCAGAGAAAGAATTTCTAAAACTATTTATACTAACAAAGGAACACTTGTGGAACACTCATAGAAGAAGTAAAATTTGACTTTAGTTTCAAAATATTGGTATGATTGTGTCTTGTAAAGGTGGGACAAAAGCATTTCTAGGCAGAGAACACAGAACACATTAGGTTTGTTTTGAATATGTTTTGAATATGGGAAGACAGGAAATCAAGTTGGCAACACCATTATTAGCATTCAGACAAAGCTTGAGGGTTAGCTACTTGTAGGAACCGTTGCAAGGAAAACTCAGACATCAGTATACTTGGACTAGATAAATTCATGATATTTGCAATCCTGCATTTATTACGGGAAGTTACAAAACCACAGGAACATCCAAAATGTCAAACTTCAACGGAATACCCAATTTCATGACTTTTAGACACATAGTGTAAAACAGTAAACTAAACCTGCAGATTTCCCAAATTATCATGCTACAAAGTACCACAGAAATTGTACCCTCAGGGACATGACTTTCCTGTTCTCCTTATCATCCATTTCCTCGGGCAAAAGAAAATACCAGCAACAACAAAATGAGAATTTCTCAATTAAGACCAGCTTACCTCAAAATAAAAATAAGGCATAAAAACAAAAAGGAAAAGGATGATATAATCACATACTCAGTTCCTCCTGTTGCTTTTAATTTTTCTACCTGATCACTTTAAAGTTCATATTATATAAATTTCGATATTTTTTCATGGTCATGGAACACACATGGTACATATGGGAAAAGTTATGTTCTTTTTTATTATGCTACTTAGTAAAATGCCTATTTTCTTTTGTCATTTGGAAGCTTATAATTAAAGAATCTAAATATTTGACTTACTATAAGGTTAACTACTAAGCATAATGTTTTCTGTCATTTTAGCAAATAAAGTCTTGAATCCATAAGCTTCTAATCAGGACTGATACTAGAAGAGCATATAGGAAAACTATGGTCAAGAAATCAGTCACTTCTTTCCATTCCAAATGTGAGCATCAATCTCTCCGCATAATTTTCACTCTGATTTATAATCTGAATTCTATATTTTTGTAGAAACCTTTCTAAAGCACACATTTATAGTCCATCATTTTTATTCATCTTTTTTCCCCACTTGTTCTAGAACTTCTTGGCTTATTCAAAGTCTCATGTATTTACTTTTTAATTTTTGCTCATCTGAATATAGACAATTACAAATCCATCCTTTAAAAAACAACATACCTATATGTAAACCCTGTTCTAATTATTAAGATCAGTGAAAATAAAACATAGGCTGTTATATTTATCTTTTTTTTTTTAATGTTTATTTATTTTTGAGACAGAGAGAGACAGAGCATGAACGGGGGAGGGGCAGAGAGAGAGGGAGACACAGAATCGGAAGCAGGCTCCAGGCTCTGAGCCATCAGCCCAGAGCCGACGCGGGGCTCGAACTCACGGACTGCGAGATCGTGACCTGAGCTGAAGTCGGACGCTTAACCGACTGAGCCACCCAGGCGCCCCAATTTACCTTTATTTGAATTACAATTATCTAATTTTTCTCCACTTTATGTTCTCTCTTCTATGAGTACCATTAAGGATCCATGACTTTTCCTGTGGAAACTCAACTTGTTCCATTTAACCATAACAATATTAATAATTATACTTAGTATTATTTTACGTTCAAATCTTTCACCATTTGACTAGTAGGAATTCATTTAATTGAGCAACTCTGACCTTTCAGTACTGCCTGACATTTATTTATTTATTTATTTTAATTTTTTTAACATTTATCCATTTTTGAGAGACAGGGCATGAGCAGGGAAGGGGAAGAGAGAGGGAGACACAGAATCTGAAACAGGCTCCAGGCTCTGAGCTCTCAGCACAGAGCCTGATGCGGGGCTCGAACTCACGGACCGTGAGATCACGACCTGAGCTGAAGTCGGATACTTAACCGCCTGAGCCACCCAGGCGCCCCAGTACTGCCTGACATTTAAAAGCTACCCTTGCTTTTGTGCATTTAGGTCCTTCACGAAACCCTCTTAAACATGATGATGAGGGTATCAGAAGGGTGAAGTCCATGAGACAAAGGAATGGGACACGTGATCAAAGATGACAGCAAAATGTTTGAAGCTGGGAAACAGATTCGATCTGTCTTAGGAACTACGTCTGTGTTTGTGGAGAAGTGAATTGGTGGGGAGCCAAGAAACAAGCCGATTCGGGACTTAGAGGCACACTGTGTTTCAAGAATATGTAGGTAGGACCAATGGGCAGATTGGTTGGAATTTTGCATTTGAAGCAATTAGAGTCCTAACTACCCTCATTATCACACAGAACAGCCTCCCTACCCACCCAGTTTCAGGCAGATGGCCGAAGATGTACTCTCTTAAACCAGAGGGAGCTTGGGCACAAAAATTAGAGCAAGGGAGCTGTCATGAGCACAAAGGACTAAGTGAATGTTTCCATCCTGACATGTGAGAACACTAAACTTTAAGCCTTTTGGCCCTGGCCCAGCAGCCATGTTTGCCCTCCTCAAGGAGAGCATTATAGATTTCTCTCTGAGGAAACCAATCTACCGAAGTGAAAAGACCTACAGTAACCACTTCATGACTTCCTAAGGAGTTCACTGCCCAATATTCTCATGACTGCTGAGCTCCTTTGTGTTTCACTTTTTTTTTTTTTTTTTAATTTTTTTTTTTTTTCAACATTTTTTATTTATTTTTGGGACAGAGAGAGACAGAGCATGAACGGGGGAGGGGCAGAGAGAGAGGGAGACACAGAATCGGAAACAGGCTCCAGGCTCCGAGCCATCAGCCCAGAGCCTGACGCGGGGCTCGAACTCACGGACCGCGAGATCGTGACCTGGCTGAAGTCGGACGCTTAACCGACTGCGCCACCCAGGCGCCCTGTGTTTCACTTTTAAACACAAACAGACAGGGGCGCCTGGGTGGCGCAGTCCGTTAAGCGTCCGACTTCGGCTCAGGTCATGATCTCACAGCTCGTGAGTTCGAGCCCGCATCGGGCTCTGTGCTGACAGCTCAGAGCCTGGAGCCTGCTTCACATTCTGTGTCTCCCTCTCTCTCTGCCCCTTCCCTGCTCATGCTGTGTCTCTCTCTGTCTCAAAAATAAAAAAACATTAAAAAAATTAAAAAAAAAATAAACACAAACAGACATTGGTGGGTCACCACACATTTGAAAAAGAGAAAAAAAAAATGTATATGGACTAAAAAAAAAAGAAAGAAAGAAAAGCGGAGGAAACAGAGGCAAAAGAAGCAGAAGAAAAGTTCAAGAGAAATAATTTAATAGTCACAAATAAAATGGAAAACAGTACATTCCTGAAACAAGAATAGGAAGTCTTAAAAAAAAACTCAGAAATTCTGAACGAGATCTTTGAAATTAAAAAAGAAGTGATATCAGAAATGAAAAGGTTAATAGAAGAGTTGGAAGGTAAAGTTGCAAAATCTTAGGAAGTAAAATGAAAACCCATAGAGATAAAAAAAATAACAAAGAAAAGATTTTTAAGAGTGTCTGAATAATGAAAGTTCAGAAAGAGAGAACAGAGGAACAAGAGGGAGAAAATTATCAAAAAGCAGAGAAAAAGATTTCCTAGAACTAAAGACTTTGAGCCACATTCTCATAAAATTCCAAGGCACTAAAGGTAAAGAAAATGTATAAGCCTCTAAAATCGTTCCTAGGGAGAAAAAAAAAATCATACAGAAAGTATTGACTAAAGTGACATCAGGCATTTTCCCAGCAGCACTGGCAACCAGAAGACCATGTAAACACAGCTTCCCAGTTCTGAGGAAATGCATTTCTATTCTAGAATTCTCATTCCATCCAGATTCCCAATCAAGTATGAGGAAAGAAATAAAAAAACTTTTACAGATGCTAAAGATCTAAAATATGCAGCCAGCCACAGGCATCCTTTGGGGGGGAATTACTGAAGGATGTGCTCCACACAAACAAGGGGGGAAAGAAACAGAAATGCACACGTAGCATTCTACATGACTTAGTTGTTAGATATACACATTTACATAAAATAACATTGAATAGTGTGTTAACTAAAGATTTGATATAAATATCCTGAGAAGAAAGGGGTAGAGAAAGTATAAATGGAGTAAAGTCCTGGACTCCATTGGTGGGAAGTCTAAAGTAATATCTAAAACCAAAAAAAAAAAAAAAAAAAAAAAAAAAAAAAAAAAAAAATTCACGAAATGGTCATGTTTAGAATGTTGTTCAGAAATATGGAGGGAATCCTAAAGGAAGAGTGAAGAAGTTACAATTGGTGACATCTTGGGAGAGGAATCAGATCTGAGAAGGAGTGTCACAAATGACTGCTGTTTTCATTAAAAGTTCTGCAGAAAAATTACCACTTATTACCATTAAAAAAACAAAACTCTTTTGACAGTGAAAGGATAAGGAAAAAAAAGAACATCCTTAACCTCATGAAGTGTTTTCCCTATAGATATTTTAAATATTTAGCTATATTTTTATAAAAATTAAATAAACTAGATTGACTTCTTTTATTTTCCTTAATATTGTGCTGGAGCTTTTATTCAATCCTTAAAATAGGAAAAAGAAATAAATGACATACAGATTGATAAGGAAGTGATAATCTTTCATCATTTGTAAATGTCCTAACTACCTGTGTAGAAACACAGTAGAAACTCTAGCTAAATATTTAAAATAAATAAGAAAGTTCATCAAGGTTTCTGGATAAAATAGTAGTAGTACACAGAATTTTTCTGCCTCAGGGCCTTCGTATTTGCTGTCCCGTCTGCTGGGAAGGATTTTCCTCCAAAATATTTGAATAAATTTCTTCCTCACTATGTTCGTGTTCCTTTTCTCAGCAACATTACTTTTATTCACAGTATATATGATTACTCACTAATGAAAGACATTTTACCCCACTGGACAATATATATATGAAACTCTCAAATATTTGTATAAAAGGTGTAAGGCTATGATTGTGACATTGTTTTAAATAGCAAACACTTGGAAACAATTGTTCATTCATAAGTTAACTAATAATTAAATTGTGTCATACTTGTGTGCTAAAATATTATTCAAAGGTAAAATAATGGACAGTGATCAATAGAGATTTGAAACCTATAATACTGAGTGAAAAAAAGCAAACAACACAACATTACATATGGTAGGATACAAATTATGTAAATTTAAAAATATATGCACAAACAGCTCAATGGAATATATTTGTAGTAAAAGGTAAATCCTGGACTGAATATATACCATCCTCCAGTGAGGGGAAGGGAAGGGGGGCCTTAAGTGGGGGGGGGGGGGTTATAAAGGACATCAGCATCGTCTCTAATGTTTTAGTTCTTAAAAGATGATCTGAATCAAATAGCACTAAATGCCAATGTTTATTCACTTTGGGTGGCATGTACACAGGTCTTAATAGTATTTTTTATGCCTATATGACTTGGGTTTGGTTTAATTTGGAGGGTTTTATTTGCTGTTGTTTTGCTTTTACTTGTTTGCCCTCAAAAATTTAAAGAAAAAAAGCAGGATAACAAAGATAAAATTCTATCCTCCATGGGGCACCTGGGTGGCTCAGTCGCTTAAGTGTCCGACTTTGGCTCAGGTCGTGATCTCATGGTTCGTGAGTTTGAGCCCTGTGTCGGGCTCTGTGCTGACAGCCTGGAGCCTGCTTCCGATTTTGTGTCTCCCTCTCTCTCTGCCCCTCCCCCATTCACACTCTGTTTCTCTCTCTCTCTCAAAAATAAATAAACATTTAAAACAAAATTCTATCCTCAGGAATAAGAAGAGGTGGACATCAGAAAGGAGAACTGATTTGGCAGATAAAAACCAATAAGGACCTAGACTAATATACAAATGTTCAAGAATCAGTTGAGATAATTTCTACTATAATTACAATTCCCTTGTGATTAGCAGACTCTTATAACCTCCCACTTTATCTCAATCCATCAAGATGACAAAATGAAATTCTCAAGTTTTTAGGACTTGACCTTGAGATTCTGAGCAGAGGACACAACATGGAAATCAAATGCAATTATAAACTGCTTCATGGTTAAAAGCATGGGCTTTGCAGCCTCAGAGCCCACAGAGTGAATCCAAACTCTGTCACTTCACGGCTAAGCAATTTTGAGATGGCTTTTGCCCTCTGTAAACCTCTGTGTCATCATGTAATAATAATGTTGGTATTAGAGCTCAGCATCATCATAATATTATATGGAAACAGTAATCTTTTCCACTTTATAGCATTGAGGTGAAAATTAAATTTGATTATGCTTTTGAGGCTTCTAGCACAGTGCCTTGCTCAAAAGTAATAGCTCAATAATAGCAGCTATTGTTACTATTTCACTGCATTTAGTGAACGAACCATTGTGCTTTCTCCTTTCACTACAGTATGTTTGACTTCCATGTCATCTGACAGTACGACCAACATTAAGTAATGTTACTGGAAATACTTTTCAGTCTTTCAAATATACCATTAATTTGTGTATGCTTGTTTGTGCATGTGTGTGAGTGGTGGGTTGGAATGCTTGCCCACAATTCTTCTTCTTAGGCATTTCTCGTCATGATCACAAATGTGCCATGAGTCCACAAGATGACAGAAGGAGCTGCCATGTGGGAACAGGGTGATGCCACCCCATGGCCACAGCTGACTGGCTGATCAAAGTAGAAGAGTCTGGAGAGATGAGAATGAGGAGACCCTCAAAAACAGAAA
Source organism: Panthera leo (assembly GCF_018350215.1). Lineage (NCBI taxonomy): Eukaryota > Metazoa > Chordata > Mammalia > Carnivora > Felidae > Panthera > Panthera leo. Next base: position 50,314,374 of record NC_056695.1, on the reverse strand, counting down.
GAAAACCCAAATTAGGTGGGTTTTGAGTGCCAGCCTCAGTTGATTCCATAGGTTCAGTTGCATTTTATGTTTGGGTCTTAGGTGAAATCCCAAATCCCCTATAATAATTCATACTGCTGCTTATATACTATTTGAGTTGAGTTTCTGTTGCTTAAAGTTCTGGCTAATATAATGTGAATGTAGCAGAGACAAACATAGCTACTTTCCCACTTGCCAATTGCTGGCAAGTAATAAAGAGATTTGATTCATCACTCAGGAAAAGAGATTTATAAAATAATATAATTTATTTGCAAAGCTATACTGTGCCTATATCTCATGTTTAGAAATAGTCACCATGAGTCTGAGGAATTGGGAGCTTTAGAAAAGTCAGAAAACAACCAACTGATTGAGTGAGGTATATGTCTGTAGATCATCACTTCACCCAATTCTGTTTATTTAGACATCATAAAAGCACTTATAAAATAAGACAGAGTTATTCTAGATTTTAAAAAAAAGGTAACAGAGAAATGACATGACTTGGCCTAAATACAGTTAAATAATACAAGGAGACAGAATGCAAATGAATATATTTTGTGTGTGGAATAGATATGCTGCTAATTGCGTTCACTTATTATCATAGAAATGACATGTTTTCAGCTTTAGTTATATGCCGCCACAGTTAATAATTGAAACACAAACATATGAAACAGTAATTTAGTGGCAGACTTTGTAATTACAAAAGTATAGTAAGGGTTTGTTTTGTAAACATATGTGAAACTCCTTGGTACATGGTGTAATTAACACGAACATAAAAATATAAGAAAAAAGCTTAAAGAAGAAATTCAGCCATATTCTTACTAAAGCAATGGTCAAAATAAAGACATACAAAGCTCCATGGGCCCAAAGGTTTCTAAAAGCTCTTCTTTGGGACATGTGAACTGGTTAAAACTTCCTAAAAACAGTTTATATGCCTTGAAATATTTCCTTAATATTTATTAGAAATAAAGACTACAGTTCTGTATTTCAAGCAGTCCAGTAGTACAATCCTAGACTGGTTTTTAGCTTTTTTAGTGGGCTGGCAAGGCATCTTGGTGGCTAAGTCAGGCACTGATTTTAAATTCTTATTCTGCTGTTAGCTATTTGATCATGGGCAAGTCCCCCACTGTCTATGAGCCTTGGTTTCCTCATCTGTAAAGTAAAGATAGGTGACTAGAAGAATTTATTTAGATAATGTATGTCTTTTAAAAACCTATTACCTTGGTTCCATACTAAGACCTGAACTAAGGTACAAATGTTCAAGGACTCTTATGTTATTATAAGAAATTGATGTTCCTTCCCACACCCAGATTGGTAGGCTAGAGGAAATAGGTTGCTTTTGCCCAATGAATTTATAATTGTAATACAGATGATTTTCCTTGTCCTTATGAATCCAAATAGTCGAAAGGTATATGCCATAAAATATAACTCTTCTAGGCTCCATGCTAAGCATTTTACAGACCATGTCATGAATTGTCAAAACAATTTCATCAAATAGCCACTCTCTTCCCCCATTTTATAGATCAAGAATAAGACACAGAAAAGCCAGATACCTTATCCATAATCAAACACAGTAACTAATGGAGCTGGAACTTGAAACCAGTTAAGCCAAAAACCAAACAATTACAAAAATTGACTCTATCCTTTTTATGCTAGCTTTAGTCATTTCAATAACTTGTTCATGTGCCAGACCATTCAAAAACATAAATTTACTTTCATATAAAATAATATGATCTGGAATAATGATATTTGCCCTAAGATATGATAAAGGAAAAGAAAAAGAGGGGAAAGTTCAAGGAATAATTGGAATTTGAGATTGAAAAAAGAAGTAGAACTTAGTATTTGGGGTTGACTTCTTTGTGGCCCAAAGAATATGGGGTCCATTTTCTAAAAACCAGGTTTAAAAATTAGCCTTATAGTGTCCCAAGTTTGTAGTTAAGAATGTAGAGGACAGGATGTGATTCAGGTAAGCCAGCAACTCTCTGGTCTCCCCTTAGAGAGTTAGACTCTGCTGTCCCTAGGCCAGCCCATTGATACCAAAAGGACAAGGCTCATAAACAACATATGCATCAAGGTAATACCAGCCTGGGAACCACTAGCAGGTTATCTCAGCATGAGAACACGGTAAAAAGGAAAACCATCAAGAAAGGTACACGATTTTTCAGCTAATCCAAGCAGAATACATTATTATTTCTTACAAGATGAATATTAGCAAAGGAATATTTGGGGAACCTGAAAAACCCTTCATTTTCTTTGGTGGGCACATGCACACATCTTAATGCAAAAAGCACAGAAATCCCTATCTCCCAGCTCGACATTTCCGAACATGCTCAACAAAGGGTGCACTCGGATGAAACATCAGTTAGTTTTTTCTTTCATTGGGAATGTGCTTATTAACTGTTGTTCAAATAGTTTGTAGACATAACAGCCCTGGGAGTGAATGTGGCTTTGTATTTACAAGGTAGTCATTTGTTGTTATTTATAGTCCTTTTAATTTTCACCTTTTTACATTTAAATTTTCTTCCAAAGGTGATGATTATAATAGGTAGTACTTACGAGAGGAAGAACTCTCTTTAATGTGCACTTTTATACAGATTTTCAAGCTTCAGGAAGATTCCAGAGGTACCCGGTTTGTTCCTTTGTCAATTTTGCGGACATTTATGATTTGTTTCCCAAGAAAAACAATCAGGGTATCATTATGCAAAACTAAGACAGAGCCTCTTTTAGTAGAGGTCATCATTCTCAGCAGAGGTCCTTCCTTTTGTCTGTTAGCTAAATTGCTCCAAATAAGAGAAGTGAAGGGAACTAACATTTATTCAGAGTGTTAACAGTACAAGACTCTCTGCTGGTTAATAGATGTTCATTTTCATGGGCAATTCTTAAACTAGTCATGTTGGTATTATTATGGATGAGTAATAAGCAGAGTGGTTAAAGGGATGACTTTAATGTTGCGTGTATTTGGGTTTGCGTCTAAACTCTGCCACTTATCAGTGGGATAACCTTGAACAGGTTATTTAAATTTTTTGTGTCTCATTTCCTTATTTTTAAAAATAGAGAAAGTATTTGCATACATGGTAAAAGCTTACTATAAAAATTAAAAGAAAGAATGTAGGCAGAGCTCTAAACATAGTACATAATAACTCTTGTATTATTACTTTTCATTTCTTAGAGGGACAAACTGAGGCACAAGACTCTGCCCGGCAGGGAAGTAGTAGAGTGTTATTTGAAATCTTTTTTCTTTTCAAACTCTAAAAACTAATGCTGTTTGTATTATTTTGCAATAGAAGGAGTGGTGACCAAATGGGATTTTATGAAATGCGATAAAGAATAATATATTTCAGACTTAAGAGATGAAGACAAGTCTTTTTTTTTTCCTAGAAATTATCAAGCCAGATGCACAATAGGTTCATTAGGATATTGTTACAAATACTAGGAATTTATTTGAATAGCTATGTCTGTAAAAACACTTAGGTAATGCCAAAAAGACTGTGCCACTGATGAGAATACTTTCGTAAAGAAAGTCAAGAGTCAAGGATGGAAAAAAACCTTTCCCTCAAGTGCCCACACAAAGCACTTACCCTATTCTAATGGAAGAGAAAATATCCCATCCTTTATCAACTCAGTATTTGTAGTCAATACTCCTGCAATACACCAACATGAAAAAAAGAACTTAAAACTCTTAGTCTTAATGGAGTAAGAGACAATATTCTCCCTCGTGATCATCATACAGTCCATGCCAACGTAACTTTCGGGTATCTCATTCTGCTCTCTCTGCTATTATTAGGGCCGAAAAAAAAAAAAACCCCACACACAAAACAAAACAAAAAAAACCCAAACAAACAAATAAACAAACAAACAAACATATACTGAGAACTGCAAAAAACATTGGAATTAGCAGAAGCATTTATAGAAAGCCCGATGTTGCCTTTATTTTACATTTTTAAGTAGTAAAATACAGACTTTTAGAAACCACTCAGATAAAAAAATCATCTGGCTATTTTTCAAAATGAGAACTTGACCAGCCCCATCAGATCTCTACCTTCAGAGTTCAACCTAGGTCCGCACACACCAACAGCACCCTCTACTGTCAAGCGACAATACTCTGAAACTAGTATTGGTCACACCTTTTTGAAGCCATAAATCATTTACATTTTTCCAATGAAAGTATTTTGTCAAGCAATAAAATTTGGTGCTATATGTGTGAATATGTGTATTTACATATTTAAAAAATATATATATCTTACACACTTATATCTATGTATTTATCTCTATCTTTATATCTATCTATCTATCTATCTATCTATCATCTATCTATATAACAAATAGCAATGAAGCAAAGTCATTACCACTTGGCAACTAACAATCTATTCTGGAAAAAGAGGTTTCAAAATAAGGAGGAAGAAAGTTATGGGGGAGAGAAGATGTGGTAGCCAACCTTCAAGATGACCCTCAGTGGTCCCTGCCTCCTGGTACTGTATTCACATCCTTGTGTAGTCCCCTCCCACACCGTACCAGGGTTGGTCTGTGTGATCGATAGAATGCAGCAGAAGTAATGGTTTGTCATTTCTGATATTGGATTAAAAATGACACTGTGTTTTCCATCTTCTTTGTGAACTCTCTCTCTCTCTCCCTCCCTCCCTCCCTCATCACTTGCTCTGAGGAAAGCCATGTTATGAACAGCCTTATAGAAGAGCCCACATGGTGAAAGGCTGAAGCCCCAGGCAACAGCCACATGAATGAACTTCAAAGGAGATCCTCCAACCCCAGTCAAGCCTTCGGATAACTGCAGCACCGACTGACCATTTAACTGCAACCTCTTGAGGCACCTTGAGCCAGAAGTATGAGGCTAAGCCTCTCTCAGATTTCTGATGATCAGAAACTATGTAGGATAATAGATGTTTTTGTTCTAAGTTAATAAGTCTGGAGAAAATTTGTTACATAACACTAGACAACTAATACAAGAAAGGGAAGGTGGAGGAATAAGATGATATTAGGTAGCAAAGGTAGAGGAGATAATATTAGCATAATAAAGTTAACAATGGGATTGTGACAAAATGTATAAAGAACTTATGAAACTCAAGACCCAAAAAATTAATAATCCAAATGGGCAGAAGACATGAACAGACATTTCTCCAAAGAAAACATACAGATGGCCATCAGACACATGAAAAGATGCTCAACATCACTTATCATCAGGGAAATGCAAATCAAAATTACAATGAGAAATCACCTCACACCTGTCAGAATGGCTAAAATCAACAACACAATAAACAACAGGTTTTGATGAGAATGGAGAGAAAAGGAATCGTCACACACTGTTGGTGGGAATGCAAACTGCTGAAGCCACTCTGGAGAACAGTATGGAGGTTCCTCAAAAAGTTACTAATAGAACTACCCAATGATACAGTAATCGCACTTCTGGGTATTTATCCAAAGAATACAAAAAACACTAATTCAAAGGGAAGGGATACCTGCATGCCTATGTTTATAGCAGCATTATTTACAATAGCCAAATTATGGAAGCAGCCCAAGTGTCCCATCAATAGATGAATGGATAAAGAAGATGTGGCATATAATGTGTGTGTGTGTGTGTGTGTGTGTATATATATATATATATATATATATATATATATATATATATATATTCCAGCCATAGAAATGTATAAAATATTATCCAGCCATAGACAAGAAAAGAATGAAATCTTGAAATCTTGCCATTTGCACCGACATGTACGGAGCTAGAAAATATAATGCTAAGTGAAATAAAGTTAGAGAAAGACAAATATCACATGATTTCACTGATATGGGGAATTTAAGAAACAAAACAAATGAGCAAAGGGGGGACAAAAGAAACAGAGAGACAAAGCAAGAAGCCTACTCTTCACTGTAGAGAACCAACTGATGGTCAACAGAGGAGAGGTGGGTGGGGGAGGGGTGAAATAGGTGATGGATGTTAAGGAGTATACTTGTGATGAGCACTGGGTGATGTATGAATTGTTGAATCACTATACTGTACACCTGAAACTAATATAACAATATATATTAACTGGAATTAAAATAAAAACTTTAAAAAAAAGAATGGAGATTTTGAGAATTATTTGCTTAAGTGTCCCCTTTCGCTTACATGTTTTTTTTTTTTTCTGGGTTTCACCAACCACTTGCCCCTTCCCCTTCCATTATATATGCTGACCTAAATGACAATATTTGTACCTACTGCTTTCTGACATGCCTTTCAATATATTGGGACAAACAGCCATAGAGAATAATGATAAGAGTGTTACTTGTCAGAGAGAAGAAGAGATTTGAGAAGTGTGTGTATGTTTATATATATGAAAACAAGCATGCTCAGGCACATATGTGTAAGTATGTCCCTCTCAAATTTAGGAATGTAAAATAAAATCAATTTCACAAAGCAATACAAACTTTTACTGGAAAATTCTCCATAAAGCACTAACAAACTTTAATTAAGCCCAATTAGAAATCCCTGCTTAAACATACATTTCATCTCTGTGGAAACATAGATTTCTTGAATTATTTGGATGGGGGAAAATAAGAAAAGATAACAAGGCACTGTATATGTAGATGGTCAGTTGGAAGGTCATATTCCAGTGAGAAGGATGAAGAGCCATGAAAACCCTGGAGTGGAAGTCCTGAGTCTTGGGCACTAAATCTCACTTGATTATTACTACCGCAGTATTTGGGCCACAGTGTCTCAGGGTCCAGTTGTGAAAATTAAGTAGTCTTAAGGAGGCCATCTAAGTCAAGAATCTATGAATTTTTGTAAATGGGTAAGAAAGTGAGACTACAATGTAGAAAAGTAACGAGGAACAAGTAAATATTTTTTTTTCTATCTCTGAGAGAAAATTTAGTATCTATTGAGGAAAGAAATGCCCCCCACCCTTGAATGGGTTCTCTGTGATATAAGAAACTTAAGGCTATTACTCTTCTCACCCCCTCATTATAGTATTGGTTTAGGGCTTCTCTGCATGCGCAGTCATGCAAGATCCTATGGTTGATCTATCAGAAGTATTTACTCAAGGAAATCTCAGTCTTATTTGGAAGCCACACCTCCAGGACGTAATGAGAGAATATAATAGATGGTATGTAATTTATTGCCTTAATTCAATAGAAAGTGAGGTCCTTGTTAGAAGAGATCAGCGGGGACAGCATCTTCGGAAAGGATAATTCAGGGAGCCTCTCAAAAAATGAGTGGAACTTAGAGGGGAAGAGGAGAAAGAAGACCTTTCAGGTTGACATGGCTTCATTCAACCTTGCTTATAAGACACAAGGCCTTGTGAACTCAAGATGATCAAATTCCTCCATCACTTCATAGAAAGATGCAAGAGCATCTTCCGAATTGTCAGGCATTGCAGTGGATGGTTCTTTGCCCATGGCTCCCCATCACCCCTGCCTCATCTTTATTTTGTTCCACTCTTTTATTAGTGGTAGTGTTCCTACTAATAAGAGCATCATTCCCATGTATTTATCATCTACAATGTGTCCTATGTACTTCTCTCATTTAATTCCCCCCAAATATCCTATGATGTAAATTTTATTTTCCTCATTCACAGATGAGAAAACTGAGATACAAAAGCATTAAATAACTTGCCGCAAGCTACACAATCAGTAACTGCACATTGCTCTCTGACTCTATAACTCATGCTCTTTCCACTACATTAAAATGCCTCCTGGTCTTAAGATATGTGCAGCTATGTTCACTCTCTCTCTTTCCTTCTTCTGGGTTCCATCACAAGTCCTGCAGAGCACAAACAAACAAAAACACAGACAAGTTATTGGAGAAGGTTTGAGCTGTCACAGTTGTTGGCATTAAAATAGCGGTTAGAAAAGAAACTGGCCAGACTGGAATAAAGGAAGGTACCTATTTCCAGGTTTTAAGGTGGAGTTGGAAATAGACATCAGATTCAGATTTCCTCACAAAGGATGACAGAGAGTAGACATGCTGGTGGAATTGCCAGGGCCAGACCTTCACCTTCACCCATGGAGTCCTGGTTCTTCACAGGAGGGAAGGTCAAACCAAGACACCTCGTGTCAGACACCCTGCATCGTTGAGAATGTGAATGGGGCAGCCTTCCGTAATTGGAATTTCCTTAAAAATATTGAACATTTTTCACCATTAAACACTATCTTCAAAATCCTAGGGCAATGTTCCAAGAGCTTTGATTTACCCTGAAATGATTTGGTTCTCAGAATGTTTCAATTTCTGGATTTAGCAACTCTGAGCTGTGGTGCAGAAAAATATATTTTGAAAAATCCTTGAAGCTAAGGGCTCAGAAGAGCCAAGTAGTCAACTAGAAATTGCAGAATATTTTATTTCATTTTCTGTATCAGCATTAGGATTTCTGCATCATGGACAGCGAAACAAATCATGGACAAAAAAAAATTACAGAAATTAGATATCAGGATTCCACCTTTTTTATATTTATAATTTTTAATAGAAAAGGAAACTGCTGCTATTTTGTAATTACCAATTGCTGCACGATCCATATGACCTGAATTCTTATTGTGCAAATAAACTGATCTACAGCAGTCCTGGGCACATACCAAGTGCTCAATAAAGTTATTATTTTTATGATTAAAATAAGAAGATACTTTTATAATGTCTCCTTGCATCAAAGAAACATACATTTAGCTCTGACTAAGAAATAAAGAAGAAATCTGTTTTTGAAGAAATCTCATGCGGGGAGCCAATTTTTAATTCTATAATTGACAGATTGAATTGACTTTACTCACTGATTCAAATTCTTCTTTTCTACCGTGTCATCAGTTCATTCCAATTGTGGTGCTGTCTCTAACACTTACTGAAACAACTCTCTTAGAAGGCATCGAAAACTTACTACCTGCAAAATCCAACTTGTAACTCAGGTGCAGAATATAGGTATTAGAAAATGCCCCCTTGAGGTTCCCTCTTCGTCTACTCATGAGCAATAAAGAGCCACCACTACCATCACATCTGGTCGGAAAGCTCTGTTGGTTTTGCCTCAATTCCCTTTCTCTAGTCCCTTTCCTCTCAGTTTTCACTTCCTCTGCCCTTGTTTGGAATCCTCATTCTCTTTCACCAAAATTATTGTAGTTCTCTCCCCTAAGTGATGTCCAGGCTCTTCCCTTTGCAATACATCTTAAGTATTGCCACGGACATTATCTTGTCACAAGTGTCACTACTCTTCTAGAAAGCTCTCAGTGAGTCTCTTTTGTATGTGCCAGGATGGCCCACCTGCTCAACCTGTTATTTAAAGATTTTAATAACATGGACTTTACTTACATTTCTAGATTGAATTGTCAATCTATAGAAATTTGTCTTACTGTTCTTAGATAATACCCTTACTTGCTTACCTGAATGTGTAGGTGGTTTATTAGTTAGTTAGTTAGTTAGTTAGTTAGAACCTGTCAGGAAAGACTTGCCATCTCTCCCCATTCCCTTCCACTCTTTTACCAATTTGTGTTATTTTAATTTCAACTTAACCTTTCCTCTTTCAAGAAGCCTTCCCAAATTCACTCACTTTCTCTGTCTCTCTTTCTCCCCCATCTCCACCCCATTTTCTCACTCTTGCTTTCTCTTTCCCCTAACTCCCGTATCACTTCATTTATTACTGTAACGTCTACCTAGTTTTAAGAGGCATTTTAAATGTGCTTGAATCTGAGACCACACTGTGATCGCCTAGAAGACAAGAACCATAGCATGTTTCTTTCAGAGCATTCAATGCTGTATCTAGCACTATCTGTGATTTAATAAAGTAGACACCTCGTACATGCTTAATGAATTGAAATAACCTTATATTCTTGTAATTAAAAGCCAAAAGTCACTGTGTAACATAGACTCCGCCCCCCCATCCCATATTTAAGTTTCACTGGGTCAGGTGACCTGTTCGTTGTCTTCATTGCTTGTACCACAGCAATTAGCACAAAACTTGCCAACTAATAAATATTCACATATTTGTTGAGTAAATAACGATTAAATGAATAAACAAATGAATAACTAAATAAAGTGACAAACTTTAGATGAATCATTGAATCATTTTAAGTAAACACGAATCATCTTCATTGTAAAGTTCGATGCACCTCCTGAATCAGGATTCAATACATCTTTTCAAAAGGTCTAATTAAGAAAATGATGCTAAAAGGAGAACGTAGAGTGGTTTTTTTTTTTGCAGGTAATCATATTGGAAAATCCTGAACATCAATTGGCAACTCAATAAATGAAGCAACGAGGTGTATTGTGGTCTTTCCTAGGTGGTTGAAGCCTGGGTCTCTCAGGAAACAAAGGCATGTATCAAGGGGCCAGTTTCAGAAACCAATATTTGGCATCACTTTGCTGAAGGAAGGGGAAGCTCATCCAGCTGTTCTCCTGAGAAAGAAGACCTTTGAGAATAAGTTGGGAGCAAGAATAGAGGCAGTCATATCAATGCAGCATATATACAGCTGGCATCCTTCCCCAAAGTACCTAGTGTAATGCTCAGCAGAGAGAGATAAAAAATGCTGTTGATTATTTGCCTAGCCCAGTTCTGTGTGGCCAAGAAGGGTGGGCAGCCATTGGAAAGGATTCAAAAATGTCATTCACTGCCTGAAATTGTAGGACCAGTTCCTTTGAGAAACACAGATGTTCAGTCCATAACTGCCCAAATTTTACCATTGGGAAAGTATGAATCGCTTCTTACATTTCTTTCTTTTGTTTCTTCTCACTAAAGTCATTTCAGTCTGTATAAATGTTTAAGATTAGGAAGATTAGCAGATATTTCAAAAAGTCCCTCCCTTGGTGAACAAGGTGACATTCACTTTGGACGAAGCTCTGACGTGAAAGTTTTGCTATAGGAAAAAATCAAGAAAATCGTCACAAAGATAGGATGGAATGAATGAAAAGTAGGAAATGATGATTAAGAAAACAAACATTTTTAATATCACTCTTTTGCACAGGCAGTCTCCAATAGAAAAAAAATCATTTAGCTCCCCAAATTAATATTTTATCCCCCCCTAATTTTTCAACTACTTGAAGGTAGTATATTGTATGGATTGGGACACTATGTCTGACAGTGAGTAGTTAAATGATCTTTATCTAACTCTTTGCCATTTTATATTCCAAACAACGTTTCACATAATTTCATCCTAATAATAAGGAGCGTAAGTGTTTCTTCCTCTTCCCTCCTTTCCGTTGCCTTTTAAAAACAGAGCTGAAGCTGAAGTAAGAGGATAATAATAGTCCTGCCTAACAAGGTAATATTGCCACAAGGTCACAGTAATGAGTAAATCTTCAACTTATCATACTCACTATTAATATTTATTGATGATGAATAAAGTTAGTGAGCTGAGCTATAAATGCCCCATCACATCCAGCAGCTCTATAGACAGACTCCTGAGAACCTATCACTTCTTCTTAGGATGTTTTCTTCTATCTTTATCCTTTCCCCTGGATGTTTTCTGGAAAGATTGTTTCCTTTTCTCAAATTGAAATTTCAGCATTCAGAAATCACGCAAGAACTGGGAAACCCTTTAATTCTGATCTGCCCAATTTTATATACAGATGATATATACTCAAAGACAGAATTTTGAGACTCTTAACCTCTAAAAATGAGATGCTTGTCTAAATTACATCAATCGAGGGGTACCTGGGTGAATCAGTCAGTTAAGCGTCCAGCTTCGGCTCAGGTCATGATGTCACGGTCTGTGAGTTCCATCCCCACGTCGGGCTCTGTGCTGAACAGCTCAGATTCTGGAGCCTGCTTTGGATTCTGTGTCTCCCCCTCTCTCTGTCCTTCCTCCACTCACACTGTCTCTCTCTGTCTCTCAAAAAATGAACGTTAAAAAAAATTTTAATTACATCAATTGGGGTTTTTTTCTGCTCTAATATTATGAAATTCTACAAAATTAAAGCACACAAAATCATTTGAGTATTAACACTGATTAAACTTTCATTTTTGCCAAAAGAATCTCCATATGTATTCTAGAGCCCTTTTGAAAGGTAAGAAAACAATGGGGTACATGGAAAGGTGATGCAGAGATGCTTGCAGTGAAAAGATGACCAGGGATGACATTACTTTCTGGGTTGTCAGAGTTAGACCAATACAAGCTACTTTACCGTCCATTAGAAACTCCTATAACTTCACAAGAAAAGTTGCTACCAAAGACATCACCCTTAGGTGATGCCTCCGCAGGAGGCCAACTACAGATTAGGAACCAAGAAAAAGCCCATACATCCGGGTAGAGCCCCAGGAAGACCTTCACAATTAGAGTTCTTCGAGCACATCTGAGAAATGCCTTCTGACCATGGACTGAGAATTTACCAGTATTCTGACATCAGGGACTTAGGAGGTATGCGTTTTATGCCTAGCCTGGTTCCAGAGGGAGGATAAGAGAGAAGTCCTCTAATAGTTCATCTGGTGGGGAATGTTTTTTTCCAAATTAATTAGATCCACCCAAAATGGAAAATTATTAAAAGCTAAATAGAAGTTATAGGCTATGAATAAGGAGATCATGTGATATCTTGTTTGAACTGAAACACTTTTGAGAGGAAAAAGTGACACTAGCCAGACAAAAGGAAAAGACAACATGCATCTCCGGGGTTATACAAAGTAACCCAAACATATGATCACCCTAGCAAAAGGGCATGACCATCAAAGAAAGGGCAATGTGATCCAGATAAATCTGGGAAAACCTCATGTTTCATGCGAGATGGGATTTGAGCAAGATCTGAAGGACAGGTAGAATTGGGAGAAGCAGTTTACGTATTCAGGTAAGAGTAAGATCTGGTGAGGCTTGGTCTCCCAGTATGACGTAAGATACAGAGACATGGGAAGATGCCAGGCAGGGCATCAAGCGCACAAAGATAAAACCATTTACAGCGGGGACAGCAAAATAGGGTTCACCTTTGGTGTCAGCTCAAATCAGTTCAAATCACTGCCAAAAGCCAATATCTGGTCTCCACGATGAACTGGGCTACAATCATCTAGCAATGTCAGCCAGCAGTGTGGAAATGGAACATAGCATCCTACCTACCACTTACAACATGTGTTATCCTTACTCGGATGGACCTGTTGAGGTAAGCAGCCTTTAATACCCTGATAAGGATGATCTCAGAAGATTAAATTTAATTTCATGTAAGCCATTTGTTGACTTTGATTATTAAAGGCAAGAATCAGGGAAGGTATACGTTTGGTGGATAGGAAAGCGTCCATTAAGAATAGCCTACCCAAAATGACCCATATTATACTAAAAAAAGTTAACTCTCTTATAGAACATTCCTAGACAGATGAAAAAGTTGTTGGAGAGAGGGCACAGACTGGCATGCTATGTTAAAATATTAATGTTGGTAAACATTCATTTGTTTAGATTTAATATAAAGCATAGAAAATAGATTGTAGAAATAGGAAGGAAGCTGTGCCCCTAAGGTAAAATGCAGTTTTATAGTTATGAAAATTTAATTTGACTGCTTTCCCAATAATTGCTCATATTTGTAGCAGCAGCATGCCAGCAAGATAACGGTCAATCAAACGGACATCACCCTGTAAATGTTCTTTAAAAGCCTGCACTGTGTTTCCTGGTGGGAGAATGGCTTTGCTTCCAATTGTTAAAAGATGCCCAGTTGAAAAGCAGAATAAGAAATTGGACAGTAGGAAATCTTTATATATTGCCATTTCCCTCCCTCTCTCAAATTAAATTCCTGTTGGGAGCTGGAACTATTTTTTTCTTTCTGAAAATGGAAAATCTGTCACATCATAAACCAGACCTCGAGCACAGAATGTTTGAGGTTCCCTTTTTTAAATTCTGTTTGTGGTCAAGAAAAATTAGGATATGCTACAAATATGGGCTGGGCAAATATTTCTTTCACAGGTGAGTGAAGGACGGCAATAGGTCCCTCAATGTATGAAAAATTTCCCTGGATCCTAGTTGGAGAACAGCAACAGAAAGATTCCTCTCTGTCTCTGTCTTCCTCCGGCCCTAATTTCTCTCTTCCCTTTGTTCTCTTCCTCATTCCCTATTTCCCACACTCTTCATGACTGTTGAGAAAATGCCATTAATAACTGGTACAAAGAATCGTGCTCAGTGCATGGAGATAAACTGGGAATGACAAAATATCAACTTCCTGCTGCTCAATTGAAAGCCCTATCTGTACACTGGTAATTACTTTTAATTTAATTAGGACTCCTGGTATTGTTTCTATCTCATAGATTACATTATAACATGTGATGTGTAAAAGCAACAAGACAAATTGAGGCGAGAAAACACAGAAAATATTACCTTTTTTGTCTATAAATAATACCGCAGTTTAACTCTTCAAAAAGCCCTCAAGAAACTCCACCATGGGCTAATTATTAGTTTCCATATTCCTTTGGCTCGAGTAAGCAAAATTCTTATATAATCTACTGAAACACTGTATCTCACGGGTTTTTGAAAAGAATTTTTTAACTCTACACTTTCTCCTTTCCTTTCTCATGCAGAACAAATAAATGATTTATGCTGCTTTGTGCTAAAACAAAATTCATATAACTATAAAGAACAATCATTGGTGCTTGAGAGAGATACTATGACCTTGACGCTTAGACATGGAGATATAGGAGTGGCTTAGGAAAGGCACTGTTTTATAGGCAGAAACACACTGTCAGCAAGGCAAGGAAGCCCAGTTGAGATCTTTGCCGACTCAAAGGAAAATGAGGGATCCATTTGTGACAGACATAGGCTTAATTTAATTCCACATGGAATTCACAACCGGGAACTACTAAAAAATCTCAAATGACACTCTAAATAGTTAAATTGTATAATACAGTGTATTGATGAAACCCTGGAGATTTATTTTTCCAAACTGCTAGTTACAGAATAGATGGCGAAGTGAGGTGTGTGTGAGAGAGAGAGAGACAGAGAGAGAGAAACAGAAAAAGAGAGAACATGGGCTCACTAGTGCAAGGAGACAGATGCCTCAGTGGGAAAAAGATTCCCCACATTGAGGTCACAATTGCTGTCTGAATAAAATGAAAAAAATCTGAATGAATGGCAAGGTAAAATATGATGGAAAACTCCTCTATAATACTTGATCCTTTCATCCAGTAAATTAGATCTGAAAATTTATAAGGTAGATTTACTGGCTTAGTAAAAACTTACTCTGAACATTTCAAAGCACACAGAAAACAAACAGATCACCCCCTCAAATTTTGACCTTTTCCAAAATTAAAGATACATGTTCACAGATAATTTTAGAATTACAAAGACATTAAATATCATCTCGTAAACAGCCTACTTCATTTAGAGTAAAACCAAATTCTCAAAAAGGAAAATAGACTCTATTTCCCAGTAAGGCAGATAAGGACTGAATCCCAAGTACCAAATCCTTGTTTTGAACCCAGAGGGCTTTTTTTTCCCCCTATACAACATTGCCGTCGTGCATTGTACTAACTAGAATTCAAACTAGTGGACTTTAAAGGCTTAACAAAAGTTATACAAAATTAAGTAATACTTATTTTTGGTCATAATTTCTCTGTTCTTCCAAAAGATAAAAATACTTAGGTTCACCTGGATGGCTGAGCTCATTATCATCATGTCTCAGTTTCTAGAACAATGCCTCTCTGGCAACCGCATCTCCACGGTCTGGTATGGAAGGGACAGCTGTTGCCCTATTTGCAGCCCAAGAAAACAGCACCGCCAGCCAGTTCCTGCAAGACAGAAGACTTTTGGCAAAATGGCAGTGTTCTCTTACAAAAATAGCAAGCCATCATCTGGGTAAATTCAGGAAAGCTGATGACTTCTGCCAAAGAGAAACTGTGCAGTGCTGATGGCAAGTCAATACTGTGTTGGAATAAAGATCTAGATAAAGGTCAATTTAGATTTAAAGAAGATATGGAGAGGGTTGGGTTTTAACAAGTTGAAACAATTCCTTAGGCAAGCTATGACATTTCTTTCATCAAACATTCAAGCAATTTTTATTAAATACACAACTGTAACACGGTTTCTTTTAAAGTAAAATAATATTTTCAAATAAGGCATTTTGCCATACGCACACTTCTGGGCAAAATTACATGCCATTTACCGAGAGGTAGGATGGGAAGCTGGCAGAGGGGCAAAGGGGAGGAGTAGGGTTGGGGTTAGATCATATATAAATATTGCTTTCCATGTCACAGCACAGTGTCTTTAATGCCCCATGGATCTGGGGATGCAATAAATACAATGCATGTCCTCATAGACTAAACAGTCAGGTAGCCTGTTGAATAAGTAATGCGGGGTGGGATGGGGAATGGGGAGCTAACTATTAATTTAAAGAATTGTTGCCACAATGAGCAAGGAGTGTCTAATCAATTTTGATTCTAATAAAATCCCACTGAGTTTTATGGAACTAGAACATAATGTTGAAATACATCCTAATTTCTTCATGTGAGATTGTGTACAAGTCACGCCAAGAATAAAAATGAAAGTCTCTGCAAGTTTCTTGTTAGTAGTGGGAATTCAGTGAGGTTTTCACCTCCCACACACTAGGAAAAGAGGGAAATAAGATTTCCCATTGAGAAATCAAGAGTAATAGCAACTATGGAGCAAAGCAGAGATGTATAAAGTCACCCCAGAAAGCAAAAGTAACTCAGGAGTCAGTAAGACTGGACTGGGTCCTGTCTGAATAAACAAACCAGAAAAAAAGCTGAAAAATAAAATATCACCTAATAAAGATTCAATCAGGAAAGAACGGCACAACATGAGAGTCCTAGAGTAAACGCTGGCAATGCCTACTTAAGCACTGTCCAAAAGAAAGAGAGCTTTTGGAAGTCAGTACGTCCTCTCCAGATGGGATGGAAGGCCATCTCTAGCATGAGGATGAATGCATGGAGCTAAAAATCAAAGGTTCAACAGATTTCTGGTCCCATTAGCAGTATAGTAATTATCCTGAAACAAAGGCATCATAATTACTTATCTTGATTTCTTTAAAAATTCAGATTATCTAATATTATATTTTCCTCCTCTTTTTTCCATTCTCACTAAGTAGCCTTCTGATTCACGTTAGATCTGTCTGGAGGGATACAAGATACTGATATACCAAATCCAGTTTTCCCATTTGTGTGACCATCATATTTCCTCCACTTTCCCTTTGGTGCTTATTGAACTGCTTTCTCTACAAGGATAAAAACCGGAGAAAAGAAGGAACTATGATGAAAAGATGTGTAAGAGCAAGCATGGTTTGATCTGCTAAAAACTGTGTTTAGTGGAGGAAGTTCAATCTTGCCCATATATCTTCATAATAATTTATACTGCTCAAGAACCTTCTATGGCTCCCTATCACCTAACACAGAACACTAGAATCTTAGTGCTGAAAGACACCTCTAATCATCTCATGGGAACCCACTACTCCAAACAGAAAGATATTAAGGCATAGAGAAGTGAAATCCTTAGCTTAAAACAGAATTGTGCTGTCTAGCAACACAGATCAGTAGTCTTCCTGTACCTGATTCTGCTGTCCTCAAAGCCTGTGTTCTGAAGAAGAACCTGAGTTACATTTGTGGCATATGAGAGGATCCTGGAGAGGGGTTTCTGTATGAGGTTGTAGAGATTCATTTTGACCCTGGCTTCCGGGTCAGAAGAAAGCATTGACCTTCTCTTCATTGGGCCAAACGTGTCTCTCTCTGTGGATATGTCCAGTCTGAGAAGATGCCCTCGGAACTCAGCCTTTCTCTCCAGTCTGCATTCTTTGGGTCAGTCAGTCGGAGAGACTGAGTCGGAACTTCACTATGGAACACCACCTATGTACCAAGCAGGGCGAAGCCTGACATCGGAAAGCGACCAGTGGATTACAAAGACGGGGCCTGGTGGAGGCATGGATGGAGAGGAACGTACCACTTTTAAGTGCAATGGTTCTCATGAGATCGCCGCAGGAAGATGACACACCATAATGGAAGCCAAGTTTTCAAACCAGAGGAATATCCGGGAATATATCTAGATGTATCACAAAAGGACAATACGTATACAGGGACTTCTGGGGATATCAGCAGGTGATATTAAACTTTTCAGTTCTGTCTGCTCACATACACTGAAATGCATGAGCTGCATACAGCCTGTGGTCACTTTCCACTGGATGGATACCATTGAGAAAAAAACTGCTGTCATTCATGGTTACAAAAAATGACTTATTCCACCGACGCTTTGTTGTGGCACAGTTCTAAAGAGCTCCGTAGTAAAGAATGTGGAGTTCCTAGCCCTCCTGGTCTTCTGCACCTCAAGCCGCTCTCTTATGCCTTCAAAGAACACTAACTCTCCCAATCCACAGCGTTTCCCTCTGGCTTCAGCTTCTCCGTGGCAAGCACCAACTTTCCTAGTAGTCCTTATACCTTTATACCTTATACCTTGTACCTTTATATACAAAGATGTATAAACCATACTATAAAATAATACTGGTTTGTCCTATTTCTTCTTATTTTTTATGAAATAGAGTTACCTTTGCCATGGAATCAGTCTGACCGTGTTCAATCCAAATTTTCCTCCTAGCACTTCCGTCTCAAATTCGAGAGTGTCTGTAATTTTATCTCACCACTGAATCATGTTTATTTTCTATTTCTGTAACCAAATTTCATTACCTCTGGAAAAGCTGTGATCACAAGAAATGGCTCTCTTCTCCTTCCACCACCAGCCACAACCACGCTCATCTGAGAGTGGCCACATTGGTGGTGCTCTAGTTCACCACAGCATCTGGCTCCCGACTGAATTACATCCTACTGGCTTTGCTCATTTGTGTTATCAGCCAGGCCTCAGGGACCTTTGAGTTTGTGCTCCATGTTGTGTTAGAGCAAGGATTTTCAAGCTGTGCTCCCCAAAAGTACAGACAATTGGCACAATTTATCACCCTTACTAGTAAAAAAAAAAAAAAAAAAAAGACTCAAAATGATTGGCTTCCTTAAAACTGTCTTACGTGAAGGGAAAGAAAATTGTGTTAGTTTCAAAAGCCTCATATCCCTCAATATTCTGCATTGCTTGCATTTATGTGGTCTGTTTAGGTTAACAAGGGCAAATAATAACAGTAATGAGACTAATGATAAAGCAACTAGCATCTGCTGATAACATATTATGTGTAAGATCTTGCTAAGTGTTTCTCTCAACTCGTTTCATCCTCCTGAGACTCACATGAGGTAGGTACTATAATTAGCCACGTTTTATAGAAGAAGAAACTTTATATAAGCGGCTGCAGTTAAAACTGCCTTGTGAGAACTAGCCTGTGAAGTGGGCTACTGGTTATTCACATTCTAAGGAGAGTTAGCATGTGTTAGCATGGATGCTCATCCCTTATCAACAAGCTGAGACAGACATTCTGAAAGGAAGGAAATCTTCACAGCTGACAGTGGATGAAGAACCAGCCCCCCCACCCCATCCCCAGCCCCACTTGGCTCCTAGACCCCACATCCCTTCTAACAGTTGAAGTTGGGGACCCCAGGTGTGGTGATTGCAAAATGGTCACAATTCTTTACTCTTCCCCTATACCCGTGCCTTTGGCAACATCTGCCATCAAGGGATGGAGTCTATTTTCCGCCCCCCTTGAATCTGAGCTGTTTTTGTGACTTTGGCCCATAGGTTGAGGGAGCAGTGACAGTGTGACCGTTCTGAGCATAGGCCTCAAAAGACCTTGCTCAGCTGCAATCAGCCAAACCTGGCCCAGATTCACAGAATCGTAAACCCACAAACAATAACAAGGGCTTATTTTTTAAAGCCTCTTAGTCTGGGGGTGGTTTGACATACGGCATTAATATGGCAATGGAACGCTGATAAACTAATCTGTACCTTTCACCCCATTGCAGTTTTAGAACCGATCCTTATCTTGAGTAGATGGACATGAAAAGCCGCCAAGTAGCTGTGCTTTGGGAAGGACTATCGCCTAATCACCTTTTAACTAGTTTAGCACTAATGTTCATCCCAGTTATACCTGGACTCCCATCTGTGCTTAACTCCTCTCTTGGTAAACTTCTTAGCAAACCACTGACTCTAGGTCTGGCAACTAAACTTGCCCTTTTCCACAGCTCAGGACTAGACTCTGACCTAGTTACTGGTGCCAGGGAGTGACAAGCTGGAGCCAAGTCAATTGCCGTGTACCATCTGCCCTCTTGGATTTCATGTAGCCTTCTCTGCCCCTGCTATAAATTTCCCCCCCACGTCTCTTAGCCATTTGACCTAGTGGAAGCCAACTGCTCTCCCTACTTGCTTGTTGCCATTATTTTTGTTCCGTAGACACTCCGGTCTATGGCCAGATTGGTCTTTCAGAGTCTATAATAACTACCGTAGAAGAGACCAATTCCTGGAGCAGGGCCTGACCTATGTCACTTGATAAAATTAAAGAATCATTCTCAGTCCCATCCCAGTGATTAACAAGAAGCGTTTCATTCTCCCCCAAGAAAGGTAATCCTTGATAAAGACCAAGCCCTTGGGAACAGAGAGAATAGAAGCATGGGGACGAGGGTGACAAAGAGCCTATTTCACAATTTTCCAGAACTCCTTGAGAACTTTGCCTTATTCATCTCTATATGTGCCTAAAATAATACCTCATGCAGGTCTTATATCCAGTAGTTTTTAAAAAGCAAAATTAGCCACTAGCATCATCTTACACGAAGGAGAACGTATTTTTCAAAAGAAAAATCTGATAATATTTGCCCTTTTTAAAAAAATGTACTTCTATTTGGTAAACTGGAAAAATACACAATATCTCAGAGTCTTTGATTATTTGTTTTCAGTGAAACCACAATGTAAACAAAATTAAGCAAAGAGGAAAGAGACCTTTGAATCATTTGAACAACAGCATTTTTCTTTCATTCTTTGAATACAAAGAAGAATAGGGCATTATTCCTGCCCTTCAGAAACATAGAATCTGATAATGAAAGTGGAAAAAAAAAAAAAGATTAAAAGCAGACATAAAATTAAGTATTTTGTACCTTAATTGAGTTGCCCATCATCTCTCACCAACCAAATAGGAATAATGGAAATTGTTCTGCTTAGTGGTACCAGGATTAAAGAAAATTGCATATGTAAAAATGCATGTGCCTGGCACATAGTAGGTAGTCAGAAAGTGGGTCTTAAACACGTTTTTAAAGGTCAAGTGTTTACTACAATGTGATTTTCCAGGGGCAATGCTAGAAGTTAAGATGCATTTCTGTGTATGTTTCAGAATTTAACTGGGAAACTTCTCTTGAATATTCATTTTGTCACCTTGTTTATTATAGCTTTCGCTAGTCATGAAATAGTCATGAGATTAGAAATGCACTGCCTTGTCTTAATTCTCTGGAATAGGTTTCATAAATGTAGAGACATATTACATGGATAATTCTGCAACCTCACATTTCTATAAGTACATTTATAAAACTTAATTAGGAACAATATATACAGTTTGGCAGGTAGTTACTGAAACAGCTCTATAGTTTTGTGAAATATATTAGATTTGGTACACAAATAATGTAATCATTTAATGGGTCAATTTCAATTACACTTTTCCACTTGGCACCCTGGAAATCGATTTCTTTAACATAGAGACATTAGTCTTTTTCATATTCCTACATATATTTTCGTCCCATGAATGGAACTGAAACTAAATTTAATAAATCTTTTCTTCATTTTCAGCCAAATGTCCTCTATTTGATGGATATTAATGACAAAGTGGCTTATAACTATCACAAATGTAAAAAACTCAGGACAAAATACTTAGTTCCAGGTACACGATATTTTGAAAGGACTTTGGAATCCTTTGGAATACAGTTTAGAGTACGAATCAGTTGCTGGCTTATTAAATATTGTGATAACATATCACAAAGGAGGGCCACATCAGACCTTAAGCATTACTCATATTGACTTATGAGATGAGAGCCATACATACAATGGCAGGCAATTCTCACTCTGTCCCAATGTACACTTCTTTGTTGGTGTGGATGTGGCAGAGTATTCATGGCGGATAAGTGTACAATCGCAAATAGGGTCTTAGGTAAAGGAACAATGACAACCGTGAAAAAAAGAGGGGTTTTCTTTCTTTCCATTCAAATTCATCCTTTTTGAAACCAAGATACTCTTACTTTCCTGCAGTTTGGGGTGGGCTCTTGGAAACAGGAGTGATATAGCTTAAGAACAGGCTACTTCATGTGCTAAAAATGTACAGATTGTGTAAACTCCACCAAGGGGCCATGTTCCCAGCTTGCCTTTTTTTTTTTTTTTTTTAAAGCACCCAGGGAGAGATGCATTACTCAAGGTTCCACATCTAACAAAAGAAAAGAAAAAAAAATGTTTACATTGGCTTTTTATTTTTCATCTTTATGAGTGTGTACATGAGAAAGAGGGAGACTCCTTTTCTTCTCAGTTCTACGGTGACATTGGAGGTACATGTTCATAAAAGACGCTTGGTCCAACCCCAGGAAATCATTTGGGGGTAATTACCACTTGGCACCAAAACGACATTAAACAAGCTTGCCTTTTTCTACCAAGAGATGAAACAATCAAGAATGGCTTTCATTGAATGCCAAACTAGACTTTCCTTATTCCTGCAGGTTTTTATATCAGTCTAGATTCAGATTAGTTGGGGTGGTGACTCAGGAGCAAGAAAGGAGACTTAATTTAACAGTGGAATATTAATTCAACAATCCCAAACTTTTTTTTGAAATAGGTGGCATACCATTGCCATCATACAGAAATGCTTGCTTCTCTGAAGAGGACTAAATTCAAAACTGAAAGCCAGAAAATTAACACATATCTATTAACCACATGTATTGGCATTTATATGTGTGTATGTGACAGAGAGGGAGAGAGACATACACACATGGCATACATCTTTTTTACAGGTATACTGTTCACTAATTTGAATCCTTAGGTATTTAGACAATTGCTTTGTCCTCAAAGTAGCCTTCTGGATACTTTTGTTGTTTGTGGGTGTAGCTCTTAGGAGAGACAGTAACAGGATCAGAGTGGAGCTGAGCATCTGAGCATCTGAGCAGGGGATCCTTAGAAGTGATGGGAAATATTTAGTCAAAGGGCAAGAAAAAGGGAGATAGAAAGTAGGTGAAAACCTGCAAAGGAATAAAAGGTGCTGGGAGGTTCCTGGGGAGACAACCAGCAGAGGTTGTATATTTTTCAAATGGACCCAAAACTCCAAAGAAATCTGAGACTGTGCTTTTTGGCAAGTCCCGTCAAGAAGATGGCAGAGGCTGAACCTCTGAAATGTCAAGTGTTCAAAATCAGATGCAGTTTAACAAGGACAACACAGTCCTTTGCTTGATATTTACCAGGAAAGGCTCCATAAAAAACCATGAACAATGCGTAACTGAGGAAGCTATATGCTTATGTAAGCTTGCACGCTTGTGTCTATGAGGAAATTGTTGTCTCCTAGAGATTTCCTTCTTTGCATCCGCAGCACCCCTCCCTTCCTATCCACTGCACCCCCCTCCAGATATGTGCCTTTTCCTTTTCCTGCTCTTTGAATGATGATGTTTGGGCAACACAGCTAGTCAGTAACCATTAATGGGTTAAGAGGGTTGGAAACTCATTTGATTTCATAGTTGACTGTTTGCATGACTACAGGTTAAGCCGTGATTAGATTTCCATTTACAGCTCCCTCATTTTCAGGCATTTAAAAATAACTCAGCCCTAAAAGTTCCTTCTAAATTGATTGAACTGGAGCTTGCCAATGAGTCATAGATAACCCTCAACCTCAAAAACACAAACAGCAAAAGCAATACCAAAATTGGGGAAGGGAAGTGTTCCAACCCAAAGCTAATTTTTTAAAGCTTTATTATTCTGGGGGAAAAAGTCATTTGGGGAATACAAGCCAATAAATATATGTCAGGTGTGTATAACCATTTTAAGTAATTTTGCAAGGACCTTAAATAAGCTAAAACATTCAACTTTGCACCTGCAAAAATTTCACACACACACACACACACACACACACACACACACACCCCACACACGTACGTCTGTCTGCATATAAATCGATAAGAATTCAATGGCCTCTTGGAGGTTGTATGAGACACATATTCCAAATCAAAATGAGTGTTTTGTGATGGTCTAGTCTCCGAGGAAAATCCAAATAAGTTTACAATACCTGATAAAATATCTTTTTTTCCCTCCTTTTTCAGCCTTAAATTCAAGGCCATTCAGGATTCTTGCCAATTTGCCAATTCACAGTTGTAAAATTACCTAAAAGTGTAGGTTTTTTCAAGGCATTCAGTAAGTGACGTGGCAGTTCAGCAGAAGAGCCCCCGTGATGGTGTCTCATTAGACCTTCAGCACAATGCAGCTATTTTTCTTTCTTTCCAGGCTCCTTAGAGGAGGAACTGGTCTCTTGACCCATCCTATGACTTCCAGATTCCAATTTGCTAAAGCACTATAGCCTCTTATTATCGCATTTGAAAGATTTAAAGTATTACTTTTCCTCGTGCCAAGGAACACAATGATGCTTTCAATAAAGTTAAGAACAATGTGAACTATTACTGTTTACAGGCATATTCCTTACATATACTGGTATTTCTGCCATCTCAGAAGGTCATTTTTTAGATAATTTCCTTTACAATGGAAGGGCTAATCCTTACCAAAAATAAGACCAACAAACCTGGGAACAGTAGAAAAAATAAGACAGAGATTTGGTCTGGTAAAACCTTATTAGCTGGGCTTCCACTAAGCAGAATTTGTGATGTTACAGTTTGGGTTAGACCAAATGCCACTATTTGTTATTGGTTACGAAAAAACATGCTGTGTCGGCTAAAAAAGAAAAGAATACCGGGGTGGGGGTGAGTGGTAGTAGAGTGTAGTGGGGAGACATATTAAATCTACTTATTAAATTTATGAAAACACAAAGTCCCTGAAAACAGCACGCTTCAAAATGCTTGTTACATGCTCAACAAGGGCACATCCTTTGCAAGCTATTGAAACAAGGTAAGGTGCTGCTTTCAAGGAGCTGAGAGTCTAGTTGACTCTAGTGCACCATGGATACAAGTGGATACTGATGCTGAGATACAGACAAAACCAACCTTAACTGTTAGTTTAAAAGTAGCTACAATAGAAGTTAGTTTGTTGAATAGGAAGTAATAATATTGGATCTAAATATATATAATAAATGTCATTATATATGTACATATATGCGTGAGTATACACACGTAGACATGGACGTACACACACACACACAGTCATAAAATAAGTGAATAAGTGTCCTCAAACCTGTGTAGTGGCTGTAGAAATTATCAGATGCTTTCCTGTAGCTTTGGATTTCCCTCTATATAAAAACAGACCACTCTAACTTTCAGGACATGCTGCATTTGGTCAGCTTACAGTCCAGTAGGAACAAAAACAAAGATTGTCACATAACTCAGTTTATAAAAATGTCTGCCTGGACATTGAATTACCCGGTCCTCTATACTGACAAACGAGAGGCATGCCACAGTCAGCAAAATGTGATAATGAAGGTGTACAGACAGACACCTTCCAACCTCACCCAGGTTGCTGGTGAGTTTAAATTTAAATTTGAAAACAGGTATGTTTGGCTAAGGAAAAGAAACAACTGCTTATTTTTACAGTTTCAAATATCAGGTTCCTTTTAATTTTTTTATGTCTAACATTTTAGATTGCCAGGTTTGACAGATGAAAACGTTATTGTGATCACATACTTTGTTTCAGTGTTCTTTTGATATTTTTTCCCATAAGTACTACCCATATAACTGCATTATTTGGTTCTCCAATCTTAAATATTAACAAAATATTTTAAAATCTCATTCAATCTATAAATCTAGCTGGGTTAGACTCACAGATAAAAGATTAACAGCTTATGATTTTTAAATACCTGTTTTGTGCCAACACCATTATAAGAACTTGACATAAATTGATCCCATTTGTATGCCCATTTCATGGACGGGGATGCTGAAGCTCAGAGAATGTAAAATACTGTTCACATTCAAATAACTAGTAACTGGCAAATTCAATATGAAAGCTCTGATGTACAACGCTGCAGAGTCTTTGTCCTTCCTATTGTGACAAAATCCCTTCAGAGCCTTCAGATCACTTCCACTGCTCTTCCTAAAGGGCAGATGATGGACTGACTTCATAGCTCATTGACCTCCATCACCTTTCAATTATTCAGGATCTACTTTCCAGGTTCTGAATTATCTATGTCTCTATTGATCTTTCTATCTCATACTGTTTGCTTTTATATATTCAATAGCTTATTAGTAAGTTTCCTGGGCCGTGAAATGTGGAAGGACTGAAGTTTGAGATCAGTGAAGATTCTTATTTAAAATTCTGAAGTAATTCCAATGTAAAAGAAGGCTGAAGGTAAGACTTGTGGTTTCTTGCCCTTGGTCCCTCCCCTCAATTAAGGGCTTGCTAATGCCATATGTTCATTTTATTTAGTCCAAACACACACACACGCACACGCACGCGCGCACACACACACGCACACACACCTCATTTACTATTTATAAAGCTCTTAGAAAATATCTAGAGCTTGTGTGTGTGCTTGATGTTATTTTAACAGCTTTACAAATAGTAACTGATTTAGTCCTCATAACAACCCCGTATGGAGGTATTATTATTATCCTCATCTTACAGATGAGGAAACTAAAACACGATTAACTGGCAGTGCTGGAATTTAAATGGACCCAGAGTCAGGCTAGCTCTTAACTCAGGCAGAAAAGAGCCCATTGATAATACCTTGATGTATCCTCTTCCCAGCATATTCAATTCATGGACCCTCTCGTCTTTGTACTGAGGGTCCACGGTGATGGTACTTTTACCAACAAGTGGTATGTTTGAGTAATGTGTTTACCTAATATCCACTGTTTTTAGAAAGTGAAAAATACACTAAAGACAATGTCATTTGCTCAGGTGTGCTCTTGCCTTTTCTGTGATATGCTGCCTAAGAGAGGGGAAACATGTCTGGCATCAGCTTTACTACATTTTTTTCTGGCCTTAATGTTTCTCCATTGTGTCTGTGAAAAGTCAGGTTTATAGCTTCATCACTGGATGGGGAGTTTGTCTTATTCATCTTTTATTTATAACACCTAGCACAGTACTTGGCTCATAGTAGAAACTCAATAAATATTGATTTGAAATAATGAATGAAATTAGGTGAAAACCAAAGAAAGGTTATCATTCTTAAACCTACTCTTCTGGTTTTTCATATGAAATGAATCAATATCTTTCCATTATTCACCAGAAATTAAATTCTATAATGTTTAATGAATCAGAAGGAATATCATATCTTGCCAAACTCCTGTACCATTTTTCCCTGTCCCTGGAATTTTCTTGGTTATTGCTGACATTTTACCTATTATAATATTCTCAACAAAGAAAACAGAATAGCCAAGCTGCTGTTAATAGCTTTTGAAGTGAATCAATTTATTGTCATAGCAACCAAAATTTACAAAACAGATCAATTAAAAAAAAAGATTTAAATTCAAACTAAGAAGTAAATGTTCCTAGAAAAATGAGATAAACTATTCCATTTTTCAAAAAAGTAACAAAGATAAGCCTCCTTCTTCCTCCAACAGGTTTTCCAAAGTAAAGAATACAACCTACTAAAATCCAACTAACATATAAGAGTTGAGAAAAAGGTAGAGAAAATAATGATACCCAAATATCCAGCAAATCGATAGATGTAGGCCCCTGCTCTGTCCCCATGCCTACTTAACTCCTATCATCCTTCTGCTCTCAAATCATCCTACAGATCCCAGAAAAGCTCTCCCTGGACTTGACCCTCCCTAGATTCAGGGAAGAGCCCCATGAAAGCACTCACAGTTTGTATGTCTTTTCTCTATACCAAATATTAATTGGTAATTGTATCTCTGCTTTTTTGTAATTATTTGATTAATGACTATTTCCCTCTAAAATGTATGTTCCGAGAGTTCAACAACTGATTCTGCCCTCATTCTCATTCTGTACCTAAGGATTATCATGGCATGTGAAACATAAAAGGCATTCAAAAAAATAATTTGTTGAAAACAAAGTCCTCAGCAATATTTGTACAGGACATGCAGAAAGAATTTAGTGGAGGGTTTTTTTTTATGTGTCCTTAAAAATAATGATAAAAGGCAAAATGCTAAAGTGTGTGTCAGTAGAGTGTTTCCACAACCAGGTGAGGTACTATGGTCCAGTCATACAGCCTCAAATTTAGGCTGAGAAGATATATCCAGGATGGACTCTAGATTCCTAAAGATAATATTACTCATCTCTTAGCTGGCCTTTTAGTGAGAGCTGATGACTTCATTGTGCTCTCAAAAGTAGTGAACACACACTGATGTCCATGAGAGATCCCCATGCAAGACACATTCCTATTAGCCTACACCAGGGTGTGAATGATTCCATTACTACCAGTCATTCTAGACTTTTCTCTCCACTTAAGAAAGCCAGCATAGGAAATGTAGTCAATAATATTGTAATAACTTTGTGTGTTGTTGGATGGTACCTATACTTATCATGGTGAGCACATTGTAATGTATATAATTGTTGAAGCAGTATGTTGCACACCTGAAATTATTATAATATTCTATATCAACTATACTCCAATGAACATTTTACCTAATTAATTAAAAATCTTAAGTAAGAAATCCTATTTGCAACTGAGTGTAAGTGACCTTGTAAGAGAAAGCCTTGAATCTGATTTACTTTATAAGAAAACGTAAACTACTCACACACATCACCACTTTACAGAGATAAATCATTCATGTTACACAACACAATTGGTGATGATACACAAGTGTGTCAACATGATTTAGTGGAGAATGGCAGTCTTGAGGTAGGTTCCTAGGGTATCCACAGGAAAAGCCAAAATT
This sequence comes from Panthera leo, assembly GCF_018350215.1. Classification (NCBI taxonomy): domain Eukaryota; kingdom Metazoa; phylum Chordata; class Mammalia; order Carnivora; family Felidae; genus Panthera; species Panthera leo. The sequence goes on along the minus strand of NC_056695.1, from coordinate 50,285,608 downwards.
TTCTTCAGAAAGACACTTGAAGTCTGTTTTAGTAAACACATACCCAAGTATATATTCCTAACATGTTATGTCATGGTTTTACCCCAAATTTCTTTTCTTCCAGCAGAAAATAACTTCTTTGGAAGGTTACACAATTCAGTGGGAAGGCAGGAGGACTAAACTCAGAAAAGTACGAAATTCAACAGACCTCTTGAAAGACCAAAAATGATTAAGTGTTTTAACTGGACTTATATTCATTCTTGGATCTCACCTTTGGCTTATCTTGCTATGTGCTCACACTGGTTAGAGAAGGGCAGGGTGGCTTGATTTGCCGTTCCACCAGGACTATGCAGTGAATGGGAGGAAATCCCTGCATGGAAATCAAATTACTGCTGCCAAAAGAATGATAGGTGAATGCTGCTGGGCACAACTGGAAAGTCCAATAAAAGAACTACTGATCTTCTTTTTTTATGTAACTTTTTAAAAGTTTATTTATTTATTTTTGAGACAGAGAGAGAGAGAGAGACAGAGAGAGAGAGAGAGAGACAGAGACAGACAGAGAGAGAGAAAGAGAGAGAGGCAGCATGAGTGGGAGGAGGGGGTGCAGAGAGAGAGGGAGAGAGAGAGAATCCCAAGCAGTCTCTGCACTGCCAGCACAGAGCCTGATGCAGGGCTCAGACTCACAAAACCATGAGATCATGACTTAAGCTGAAACCAAGAGTCAGACACAACCGACTAAGCCACCCAGGGGCCCCCAAAGAACTACTGATCTTTAGGGAAGGATCCAAGCATAGTATATCTATAGATTTGCTCTCTTTACATGATCTCTTTGGTCAACCCCAGACTCCTTTCTCTTACCTCTACTGAATCAATCAATGAAGAGGTGTCTAGATTCCTTCCCTGTCATTTGCCATGAATCCAGTTCTAGGTCCTAGCCATAGGTACCTGAATTCTGGCTAGTTTTCATGTGTTTCTTCTTGCTACACTTACCTCAACACACTTTTCCATAGGAAGAGATTGTGCATAATTGTGACCTGAAGCTGAAGTCTCTGGTATTCTGACTATCCACACAGTGCCCAGATTTCCCCAATTAGCTATTTTCCACTCTGTGCAGGATGCCCTGGAACTGTCTGGGATGAAGATTGAGACTCTTTCACACACACATCCACCTCCCCCAGACACTATGTCTAATGGCTAATGATTTTTAACCTCACTATTTTATAAGGTAGACATTGCCAACATCAACAATAAGACTCCTTAATGGTGCATCTGTGTCTGCTACAAGGCTTCCTGGTGAACCAACCTGAATAAATTCGTTTCAAGTTCAACTCCCCATAACTGCATGAATTATATCCAATTAAATCCAGTCTTGCCAGGTTTTACTTTAAGAGATTTCAGTCTATGGTTCTACTTCATCACGATCTCTTTGATCCTGATTCTCTTGCCCTTTGTATCAAACCTTTCTCCTACTTTCTTGTCACCTGAAGATTTGATCGTCAATATTTGATAGAGAAGTTGGCTAAGACAAGACACAGAGGAAACCCAGGGGCACCCTTAAAAGCCCCTCGTCAGGCTGGCATTCATCTTCTGGTTCCTCTGTTCTGAATACAGCCCTTCCATCAGTGTCAGCTCCTAGCCACATTTATCACATTTCCTCATCTTGTCCACCAGAATGTCTTAAGACTTATGCTGGAGTTTTCCTCATCATTTCCTATGGCTTCATAATCATATTAGAGAAGAACAACAATAAGAGGAAGGATGTGAGGTTGCTGTGGTGTGATTTCTAAGTGATCACCAATTTTGTCTTTAAATGATGGCAAATAATACATTTAATAATCCATTCTAGTGTTTCTCTAGGCAGTGAATCAAACACACTAGTCTCTAATATATAGTATTCAAATGATTCCCTTTTGAAAACTTGGAGCAAGTCCTCGACCATTTCTTCCATTCTTCATCATTGCTTAGAGTTAGCTATAGCTCCCCTTGGAATCCTTGGGATAAATTCATTAAAGCCTGGAAAACTGAACTTTAAAATCTCTTGGCACTCTTTTACCTGCATTGTTTGTCTAATCCCCTCTCAACTAGGATTGCTTTATTATTTCTGATGTAAATATGTCTTGACAGACAGATGGTACAAAAATAAAGTTCAATACTTCTTGTCTAGACACTTTATCATTTACCCTAACACAAGTGTCCTATAGGGAAGATTTGCTCCTTCTCATTGGTTTTCCTCTGAACACATAGAAGTGCTGCAATTAATGTGATCTAGCTGTAGTAGCTGGTGGTTAAATGTGTGTATGTGCATGTGTTAAACAATTTAAGTATACGTTGCCTCACCATGACTTTGAGCATGGATCCCCTCTTTGGAGCTCTGCACTACCTTCTTTGCATATATCTTGTCTCTACAACATGGGTTACAGTCTTCCACTCTTGGTTCCTTCAAGTGCAATACAAATTTAAAACATCGGCAAAAACAATCCAAGGGCAGTAATCTTCTAGATTTTGCCATCTTTTAAATCTCTTTTAGTTATAATATGACATGATTTCTCTTATTATTTTTAGCAACTCATCTTCATAGTCTTTCTGAAACATTGAATTCAGTATAAATTTCCTAAAAACTCCTTCCCTAGTCATTTCGTGAGTTTGCATTATATTTAACTATCACAGCTTATTAAAGTGGCATAAACTCAGGAGAAACACAATTGAGTGTTAGGATGCACACAGCTCCAATAGTAGTTTTGCCTGGTCCTCAGAGACATTCTAGAAAGAGCCTAGGAACCACAAGCCTTCAGTAGGCTATAGTTTTTAACACGGTTGTTTTGGAAACAGGATGAAGAGTGTCAGTTAACCTATCATGCTATTAGGCAGAGGTCATCTAGGGGAGCTTATTCTATAACTTTTTGAAACCTCTTTTTTGTGATTCTTAGAAGTTTTCACAAATGTCAGCATCCCAGAGCTTTGTTCTATAATATAACGGATTCTTATAGGCTGTTCTTCTCTGTTGTTTTCATTGTGAGCCATGGGTACCCACCCACTCCCCGTCACTCTTTCCTATCAATGCTTGAGAACTGAGAGCTTCCTGTAGCAACTACCACATCTCCTTTAAAACTGTCCCCTTTATTATATCAGCAGATATCCAGAATTTATTTAATTTACCCAACAAAGCCACTATTTACCTTATAAGGCACTGCACGTAGTGCCTTTCTTTCTGCAGCTTCCCCTTCTGGTCTTTAGACTATGGGAACATGCTTACATTTCCTGTTATGACTTTTTTTATTTTTCTATCACCCTTAAATATGATATACATCTGGTATTCTCTTATTTTCTTTTTCCTTGGTGTTTTAGTAAAGAATTCTTTTGGTTTCTAGAGTCAGAATTCTCTAACTGGCCTAAAGAGAAGATGAGTGAGTGAGTGAGTGAGTGAGTGAGTGAATGAGTGAGTGAGTCTGCCTGTCTCTAGGGGAACTTCTTTCATCCTGTAGCTCAAAGTCCAGGGGTGGAACTATTGGCAGGGATTTACTCCAAACCTTCACCATGTCATCAGGCTTCTTTCTCTACCTCCCTGAAGTTCCCTTGGCTCTGACCTCAGCTATGAGTCAAATTTGTCCTAAGGCCGTCTCCCCTCATGAAACTAAAAATCAATCAGGTAGTTAGTCATTTCATATGCTTGTATCCCGCTCGAACAGGGGCTGCAGGTTGTTTTTCATACCTCACTTTGCCTGATGTGTAGCGCGGGGTCTGGCACAGGGTACGTAGGCAATAAACACTTGTTGAAGGAGTGAGGATTGCCTGTCACAAGCCATGCACTAAAGTTGGTGCTCTGTAAATCTCACCTCCAAAACGTGTGAATTTAAGACGGAAGCATCACGGTGTACAGAGCGTCATTTTTTTTTTCTTTTTTCTTTCTCTGAATCAAATCGCGTTTGCCTCAAAGCCTCAACCTCTGGGCTGATGAGAATTTCAATCGTGGCCGTTGGGGCACACCCACTCTATTTTGTGCAATGCAAAACTGCTGAACGTGTGCAGTGCCAGAACACGGGGGGAGAAGCAGCTCCTTCCACCAATGGTTGCTATGGTTTCATGTTTCCTGATACAGCGAACATGGATGAACATTGGCCAGTGCTGTCTGTCCCAGTCAACACATTCAGGCGGGCTCCCAGAGATCTGCACCGTGACTGCTGACCCCGTATGTCACACCCATTTTCTAGCTGAGGCTCTTTGTGCCACTGGCTTTTGTCACACGACGGGTGTGGGTTGGGCAGGACACAGACTCTCCCCCAGGTGCCACCGTTCTACCTCCACCATTCAAAGTACTCTCCTATACCTCCATGACAAACCATGCAATCCCCCTCAATGAGCCATTCCTGGGAAGGAAGTAGGCAAAAGTTATGTCAATGCAAGCTACTCTTTTGTTCCTTTAATTTACAATTCTTTCTTATATTTCATGCATCTGTGTTTTATAAGATGATCCTCAAAATGAAGGGCGACAAACAGGAAACTTGGGCACTCTGGTGCCTATTCAGCAAGTTCATGGTGGGTTCTGTGTATGTATCCATCGGTCTCCCAACACTTACCCCCAAATTCTAGGTCAGAACAAAATGTGAGGTGGTCTTCTGTCCCCATTTATTGCTATTAGTATCCTTTTTCGTGTTCTCAGTAGAGGAAGCAATACTAGGCACACTCACCTAATTGGCTGGGGAAAAAAGTTTGTCAAGTGGACTCTCACCCAAAATGTAAACCATCACTAACACAGTTCTCCATTCTGACTCCGGTGGGAAGTAATATGACTAGTAACTTGACTCCCCTCTGCTTTATTTTCCTCCTAGCTCAGTAGGTATTGGAAACTTTATCGCTAGTCTTGTTTTACCTTTCCAATAATGTACAAATATCAAATGCCAGCATTACCAAAGACAACAAGAAAAGCCTGCATTCCCAGTCAGTTCTAGCCACAAAGAGACTGGACCTTTCTTTTCCAGAAAAGAAATTAGCCTGGTCACTTCTCCTATAGCAGTGGTCCCTACATTCAATGTAAATACATCTCTTACACCTTTAAGTCAAAATATGTAGTATTTGAAACCAACTGGCTAATGGTATTGAATATATTTTAAACATGAATTAAGAAAAAAATCTCGGAATCTTGGTTGTTGGATTTAAATGCCTTAACAGGTTATAAACCCAAAGGTAATAATTTGGTCAATGATTTGGTCAAAATTTGGTCAACCCAGATCAGTCCAGACAGCCGTGTGGAATTATCTAAGCACTCGTACTCAAACCACCTGTATTATCTAAATGAGCTGGATAATCTATGCAAGCTCGGGTCCAGTTAGGTATGGTCTTGGCTGACACACATTCTGAAAATGAAAAAGAAAAGAAAAAATAATGATGCTCGGTTCACAAAGTTGGTTTGGAATATTCACAGACATTTTCTGACGAGCAACTGTTGGCAATCCTTCCTTTTTCCTTATGCTGGAAAGGCTTTCAGAAAAGCTTTCTCGCATTATCCTGGTACTTATAATATGGCCTAGAAAAAAATTGCAGAGGAAGACAAAAATGGGTACGTAATATTTTTAAGTCCATCCAAATTCTAGAATTTCAAATCAGCCTCCTTTAGGTTTGAAGAAATATCTGGTCACTCATATGATCGCTTCCTCAGCTTCAGTTCCACGCACATAAATATGTTTATATTTTTAAACGTGTAGAAATCCCTTGGGGGGAAATACTAGCAACTTTGGTAATACTTTGTATCTGAGGTTTCTATTAAAGGTTGGCTAGCACCAATTCGAAAGAAAGAGCATTCCCTGTGTGCTACTGTTAAGACCTGTAGTCCTCTTAGATAAGATGCACTCCGTCGTTGGCTCAGTTCTTCTGCCTTCTAGGTTTAGAAAAGAATGAATAGTCTTCATCCTCACTTTAAAATCCGTTCAGAATTGCCTTGCATAAAGTAAGGCAACTAAATTTGAAGTTTAAAATAAGACAATCCTTGCAGGGAAAATCAGTCACTTATCAGTAGAGTTCCATGCAGCTCATTGGAAATTCAGAATTTGGAACACAAATTTAGAATATTGAACATGGCATTATTCATTGCCTGGCACAGAGTCATGCAAGGCAGCTAGCCAACCAAGCTATCTCTCTACTTACAGGTGAAACAACGGTTTGGAGAATCTTAAAAATTTGAAAACATTCATAAATCAAAATAGGAGGTTTTCTAAGGGGGAAGTTAACACTCTGCCAAGTTAAGCAAAGTAAAGAAGAAAACAAGTCAGCCGTTAAAATGGTTTTCATGACAGACACTTACACTTCCTCAAACAATATCAATTAGTGTCTTTAGAACAGACTTCCCAAAGATGATATTTCAATCAGTATATTTTCTGGATGTAAAGAGCTTTCTTCCATTGTTTCAGATTGCAGAAATAGGACAACGGGTAGTGTTGCTGACAGTGGTAGAACCAGGATTTCCTGTGTGTGTTAAGTGCTTGAGCGGATATAAGAATTATAGCACTTCTGGAATTCTCAAACGAAAAGTTTTCCCTACCTGCAGAACTTCTTTTTTTTTTTTAATTTTTTTTTTTAACATTTATTTATTTTTGAGACAGAGAGAGACAGAGAATGAACAGGGGAGGGGCAGAGAGAGAGGGAGACACAGAATCTGAAACAGGCTCCAGGCTCTGAGCTGTCAGCACAGAGCCCAACTCGGGGCTCGAACTCACGGACCGTGAGATCATGACCTGAGCCGAAGTCGGATGCTTAACCAACCAAGCCACCCAGGCGCCCCCTGCAGAACTTCTTAATGTGTGGGTGTTCTCAGCTTACATGTATACTTCCCTCTTTACCAAAAATAATTTTGTCTTTTGAGGATCAAAAAAATCAGGATAAAATGTCTCCTTGTTTTCTGAAGTATGCTCTGTCTTTGTTATGAGGCTTTGTCAAGAAAACGGATAAAAAGATATGGGATTCTAAAGGAGAAAATGGAAAATAAATTCTTCCTTACCAGTCAGTTATTAAATTCTTCTTTGTTATGGAAAAACCTAGACAGGGAATCAGGCCAAGGGAATTAAGTTGATCTACAGAATAAAGAGTCGAGGAAGAAGAGTATCCAGGGGCATAACACAGAGAAGCCTCCTGGGCTGGGTTCAGGGAGAATTTTAAAGGTTTGGTATTGAAAAAAAATCTCCAAGATGGCAGAGTTGGGAGAAAGAAAAGAGACAACTAAGATGTGGGGGTCCCTTTGATACGTGAAAGAGGTAAGTAAAACGTCAGTCTTGTGTTTGCTGTATGCTGTATGTTGCTTTGAATACTACTTTAGGAAGAGTCCATGCAATGCACTGCACGGGGGGGGCGGGGGGGGGGGGGTTATTCAGGTTACAGCCACACTACAAGCTAAGTGACTTATGTCCAAATAGAGAGTCATATTTCTGAATCCTCAACGAATTGCCCCAGAATAAGGCACCACCATCCTCCTCCAATGGCAATAACACCAACCACAACCAAGTTAGAATACACGTGAATTTGACTGAGTGGTTGCTAACAGTCTTTGAGTCTTTCTTGAAGATTTTAATGGTGGTGGCATTTTGAAAATAGTGTAGCATTCACTTGAAATATTCAATAGTAAGGATAAAATAGAGCTTTTCCAAATCACCCGGTTAGCATTCCATACGTTCTCTTGTTAAAAAAGAACAAAACCAAAAAACCAAAAACATTTGTGCAAAACAACTATTAGGCATGGATATCATGCTTTTTCCTTTTTTTTTTCCTTTAAAGGAAATACAAATCAGCCAGTAGCACAATTTTACCTATTCACAGTCTCCATGGAAGTTACTGCTTGCTCCAAGGTGTAGCCTTCTTTGCTCTTCAGCAACGCTGCCGGCAGACGTGTGTCCACATGATGGATTGACGTCAGTTGACCTAGAGCCTTCCTTTGCTTGCTCCGGCCTGGATGATGATTCTAGAGGCATGCTGCACAGCAGTTATCCTGAGACTTCCTTTGCCGTCTTTCTGAGAAGTCCTTTTACTTCTCTTGTTTTGCATCATTTTTACCAGGCCCCAGATTTTCCTCTTTTTGGGTTATTGCCTTTGTGAAACATATCCTCCAGTATGTCCGTAAGAAATGGTGCTAAGGTTGCACGTATAAGTGAGTCTGCAGTATTTGTCTTTTTCTATCTAGTTTATTTCGCTTAGCATAATGTCTTCCAGGTTCATGCACATTGTCACAAATATCAGAATTTCCTTCTTCTTAAAAGATGAATAATATTCCGTTAAAGTTAAGCTCCACTCCTCTGTATTTACCCAAAGGCACTGAAAATGTATTTGCACACAAAAACCTGCACATAGATGTTTATAGCAGCTTTATTCATCATTGACAAAACTTGGAAGATACCAAGATGTCCTTCAGTAGATGAATGGATACATAACCTATGGTACATCCAGACAATGGAGTATTATTCAGTGCTAAAAAGAAATGAGCCAACCATGAATGAAAAGACATGGAGGAACCTGAAATACGTATTACTGAGTGATAGAAGCCAATGTGAAAAGGCTATTTACTATGTAATTACAACTGTATGACACTTTGGATAAAAAGGCAAAACTATAGAGACAATAAGTAGATCAGTTGTAGCCAACAGTGGGCAGAGCACAGAGGATTTCTAGGACACAAAAAATACTTTGTATGATACTATTATGGTAGATACATGGGATGATACATTTGTCCAAATCCATAGAATGCACAACACCAAGAGTGAAATGTAGTATAAACCATGGACTTCGAGTGATTGTAATGTATCGCTGTAGGTTGATCCTTGGTAAAAAATATAAAACTAAAGTTGAACTCACAAAAGCAGACAGTAAAATGATGGCTGCCAGGGGCTGGGAGTTAGAGAAAATGGGGAGATGTTTGTCAAAGGATACAAAGTTGCATTCATGCAGGATGAATAAGTTCTAGAGACCTAATGTACAACACTATAGCTGTATGTAACTATAGTTAATAATATGTATGTACACTTGAAATTTACAAAGAGGATAGATCTTAAATGTTCTCACCACACATACATATGCAGGGACAGCAACTGTGTGATGTGACGGATGTGTTAAATAACGCGGTAATGGTGGTAATGGTGGTAATCATTTCACAATGTATAAACATATCGTTTATGACATGTACAATTTTATTTGTCAATTATACTTCAATAAAGCCAGGAAAAAACTTAAAGACAGACAAAAGAGGGGTGCCTAGGTGTCTCAGTAAGTTGAGCAATTGACTTAATTTTGGCTTAGGCCATGATCTCATGGTTCATGAGTTTGAGCCCCACATTGTCCTCTGCACTAACAGTGCAGTGCCTGCTTAGGATTCTCTCCCTCTCTCTCTCTCTCTCTCTCTCTAAATAAATAAATAAATAAATAAATAAATAAATTTTAAGAAAAAAAAGAAAGAATGAAAAGAAAAATGGTACTAATGGGCTAAGTTTTTGAGATCTTGCTTGACTGGATATATTTTTATTCTACCTTGACAATTGATTGACAGTTTTAATCACTATAGATTTCTAGACTGAGAATCATTTTCTTTCAGAATTTTGTCATTGAGCTCCCAAGGTTGCTGTTGAAAAGCCTGAAGTTATTTCTGTCCCTGCTCCTTTATATGTGAACTTGTGACCTATTCATTTGTATATTTCTCTCTGAAACCTGTTAAGATTTGCTCCTTATCTTTGCTGTTCTTAACTTCTAGAGGGGCGATGCACAATTTGCATTTTTATGGGTTTCTGACATGATGAATTTTTATTTAGTAATGCTTTTAGATCTAGAAATTATTATTCTTTGGTTCTGGAAATTTTCCTTGCATTATGTCTTTAACAACTTCTTTCCCACCAATTCCTACATTATCTTCTGAGGTAACTTCTACTTTTTTGGATATTGGAATTCCTAGAATGATCTTTTAATTTTTTTGTCCTTTCCACCTATATTTTTATATTTAAAAATTTTTTGTTCTTTCTTCTGGAAGATTTGCTCAAGTATATCATTCAAATGAGTTTTTAATACCTGCTTTATATATTTTTTTAATTCTCCAAAGTCCTTTATAATATACTGAATTGTTGTTACCATAGCACCCTGGTTTTATTTCACATATTCAATATCTTTTCTTCTCCTGAGATAATATATATAGTCGCTTTGAAATTTCTTCAGCTCTCTTTTTCCCTTGGCTCTCTTTCTGTATGCTCTCTTTTTCCCTTGGCTTCCCTTTTCCTGTTTATGTTGGTCATTGTCTTTTATGCTAGAGTCTTATCTCAAAAATCAAGTAGTCTTTGGGTCCACCTTTGGCAAAGTAGTAAAATGCTGTTTTGAATTTATCTGTGCACCTGGATGGGGCTTGTCAAATAGTGGGTTTTGGTAAGGGAAGCTGTATGGGGGTATTCTCCAGACTTGCCGGTACTGTACGTGAAATCTTAAATGTCCTTTCTCATAAACCTTTTCTCTTGAGTGGGTCAGTTTCCTCAGAGACAAATTCTTCTCTCTTCTGCCTGAGTGGAAAGATGGAAGAAGCTTTCCGTGCTCTGGGAGGTAAAAATAGAAAAGGGGCCTGTGGGTTTCCATGTTCAGATGTAACTTTGCGTAATCCCCATTTCCATGTAGCTCCCACCCTCCTTCTGCTTTACCTACTGGTCTGTCCTCTCCAGAAATGAAAACTCCAGTCTTCAGCTTGGGTGGAGAAAGGAATATAAAAGGTCTCATCCTCTCATTCAAAGGCATGCAGCCAAGCCAGAACTGGACTTATGCCTCTACTCTTCCCTTCAGAAGTACATACTACCTTCAATTCCTGACTCTCAGAGGCATGTAAAATGAGTAGCATGTTGTCCCTTTGTGCCTTTCCACTCCACCTCTCCGAACACTTAGCTATCAGCTTTTGCTGTTCAACACAGTCTCCTGACATTCACTTAACTGCTTGCCAACTTCCAACTTTTTTGACATGACTCATCTGCTCTCATCTTCTCTCACAATCTCTTTTTCTTGTGTGTTGATGCCTTTCCTGCCATTTAATGAGGTTTGTAGAGAAAGTGCAAATAAACACATGTGGTCAATCTGGCATGTTAAACTAGAAATCTGTGGTAGCTTTTAAACAAGCCTGTCCTTTAACAACGTAATAGTTGCAAAGAGACACGAGGGTTCAGAGTCAAGAGTGAAGCAGCATTGCGTATGGGAGAGGTTAGGTGCTCAAGGTAATCTATGCAGCACTAATGGGTATTGATATTCATACCAATGACTTTTTTGGGACGCCTGAGTGGCTCAGTTGGTTAAGCATCTGACTTCAGCTCAGGTCACGATCTTGTGGTTTGTGAGTTTAAGCCCCGTGCTGGGCTCTGTGCTGATGGCCCAGAGCCTGGAGCCTGTTCAGATTCTGTGTCTCCCTCTCTTTGTAACAACTCACGGGCAAGTTTAAACTGAAACTTTTTCTGGCTTTTGTCATCAGGCAGCACCCTATCCACTGGCAAAAGCAACAGTATTTACATGCCCAAGAAGAATAATTTCCAGACTATGAAAGAGGTCATAATATACAGTCCAGATACCTGAATTTGATCTTACTGTGTTTTCTTCACCTGTGAGCCTTCACATATGTCATTCCTTCTTTCAGAACACTCTTTGCCACCTCAGTTCCCTTTGATTGATTTAACTCACTGTTAAATCAATCTTTCTGTCTCCATTTATTAATAATTTTGATAAGAATATTAGTAAGGGTTCAATTTATGGAGTGCTTGCAATAACCAAATGTATCATATTATGACTTTACATGTATTATCTCATTTACTGTTTGAAGCGACCATATGTGGTAGAAATTTCCTTTGTCCCACTTTACAGATAGGAAAACTGAGGTATAATTTATATAGCACTTTCTCAGAATATTCCCCAGCCTCTTGGGTTCAACTTGGTTGTCCCTCTTATAATGCAGTGGTTAGGACATATACTCTGGAGCCGGAGTTTCCTAGGAAAATTGCTTAACTTGTCTGTTCTTTAGAATATCTCACAGAAAAATGTGGATAATAGTTCTCATTGTATATGGCTGTCTGAAGACTGAATAAGTTAATACATGAAAACCACCTTGAATAGAACCTTAAGTACAGCAAAGCAATGAATACCTGCTAGCTATTAGTACAAGCTTTGGTATATTTCCCATTTAACACTTATTACACTTATCAGGATCTGAGTTTTTTCTTTTTTCTTTTTGTAATACTTCTGTGTAATATGGTAAAAACACATACACACACTATTCCCGTTACACAAACAACTTAGAAGCAAATTATTTAGCAATTGAACTGACAGTGCCACGGTTTCTAATTTCTAGGCCCAACATGGCTGCCACAACCCATGTAGGTGACAGCCTGTGGATCCCTTCCTCCTCTGTGACCAGGTTAAGCTGAATCTGCTGCTGCCATCTCCGTGGCGCATGAGCAGAACCTGAGGTTTTAATTTTCTGTATTCTATTCCTCACCTTACATAGGATTATGAGCCCAAGAGGGCAAGGATCATGTCTAGGCTATTTAGCGTGGTATCCTACCACTTAATACAGTGCCCAGAAGGTAAAAAAGTACTTAGTTAAGTAGTTGTTGGACATGAGAATCAATGAATGAATGCTTGTCAGAATTCTTCTCCTTTGGGTGAGTTTAATATGTGCAGAAAATAGGTGAGGGTAGAATACTCAATAAGCTTCCAGCAGGAACATGGTCATTATAAGCAGCAAAGGTAGATCCTATAACAGCTCGAATTTGGAATCAGAAGCTGTAAGGGCAGTGCTCAGGGTCTCCTGACCTTGTGATCCTGGACGAATTGATTACTCTCTCTGAGCTTCAATACCAAATAGGTTAGCATGAAATCAATGAGATAATGTACATGCAAGCATGCTGTAAGGCAGAGATCCCTGTAAAGGGTTACTCTGCAAGATTTCTCCCCAGACCATATCAATCCAGAAGTACAGTTGGAGTATTAGTTTAATAAACCTGTCATTCTCCAGGGTGTTTCATGAACTGTTGCCATCCCCGCCACGCTAAGTGCCTGTTAGATTCCTTGTTGATGATAAATATATGTAGATTATTTGAGCAGGGGTGGGGGTGGCGGAGGGGGGGAAGGTTGTGGACAGGAAGCACAGACTACTCATGCTTTACTCTGCCCCGAAGTTCCTGGAGGACGTTGAGACTTGGAATGCTCAGGAAAGTTTTACAACTACCAAAAGTACATAAAGTCAGCTACAAAACATGCAGTATGTAAGTAATGGTTCTATTTGTTCCGGCAATGGTCTTGGAGGGGCGGGGGGGGGGGGGGGCGCGGAATCTCAAATTGCTTAATAAGAAAGAGGAAAAAAGAAAACACAGTGAGTTTCCTCTTTTATATAGACCAATCACCACCTCCTCCCACCAACCAATTTGGTTGATTCATCATTAATTAAATGATTCATTTATTTGATCAACCAACATCATAGACACATACTCTCTACTGGTGCTAGGGGTATGGCCACACTGCCAAGCAAAAAGGAGCAAAATGTTTCTTTTCGTGCATGACTCAGCCTGGGAGATGTATACTTAGCTACCCCATGTCTCTGCTTCTGGGTTTGAATAACCCTGATGTCTTAACTGAAGTGAGTCTTCCTTCATTAAAGAAACCATAATGGTTAACAGTGGGAGATAGTATCCTTTCTATAGAGAATATCAGACACTTATTAGAGTTTATGTTTAGTTCAGGATGTCATTTCTGAAAAGGAAAGTGAGTTCTGGAGAGAAGATTAAATTTTTTTAAAAAAATATGCATTGTATAAAGAAAAATTAAAGGATTTTTATCTAAACAGGAGAAACCAAAGCCTGATTTAAAAAGTTTTCATGTAAGGAATGAACTTAAGTAATGTATGAGAAATATGGTTCTGGGGCGCCTGGGTGGCTCAGTCGGTTAGGTGTCCGACTTCAGCTCAGGTCACGATCTCACGGTCCACGAGTTCGAGCCCCGCGTTGGGCTCTGGGCTGATGGCTCAGAGTCTGGAGACTGCTTCCGATTCTGTGTCTCCCTCTCTCTCTGCCCCTCCCCTGTTCATGCTCTGTCTCTCTCTGTTTCAAAAATAAATAAACGTTAAAAAAAATTAAAAAAAGAAAGAAATATGGTTCTCAGATAGGGTAGAATCTCTCAGCACTGGATGATGAGGAATTGGATTGGCAACTGGAAAATCTTAGAGCCTCATTTTCAGGAGACCTGTGGACTAGACATCAAGTTGCTTCACGGAAGAAGCATAAGTAAAAGCACCTCTCCCTGCGCTTTGCAGCTTTATAGATAAGTGAGAGGCCAATTAAAATGGATGGCTATTATTTCTGTATAGAGAAAAAAAAGAGTGAATTTGTTTTGATCCTATTTATACTTGTATTGCAAAGACCAGACCAGTTCCTATAAGTCATTTCAACATTATTGGACTTTTTTTTATGAGTCAGGCACTGTACTGGGTGATGAAAATATACAAAAATTTTCCTACTTTGAGTAATTTACTGGGGAGACAGAACTAATAGCTACTCACTGTCCAGTAATACCTTACTATGTATCAGGCATTTTGTCAAGTATTTTAAATGTCTGATTTCATTTAATTTTTACAACAATCCGAGGAGGTATTTATTATAATATCCATTATACAGATACAACAAGCTAGGGCCTAAATTACCAAGGGCCCATAGCCAAATCATAGAGCCAGAAATCAAATCCAGTCTAAGTGATACAAGGCCTGTGTGCTCTTGACCACTACTTCCCACCTTGTGCTATACTCCAAAACAAATGATGGTGATAATGGTAGTCATAATGATAGTAATAACAAATGATAGTAACAATGTTAATAGCAATGATAGTAATAACAAATGATAGCAATAATAACAGCAACAATAATAGTCTAACACTTAATAATAGAGAGGTATAAACAAAGTGGGGATTCGAGAGGATAGAACAATTAATTTCATTGGAAATCTTTGACGGAACGTCATTTTAGAAAGATGGCTAACTTTTCACTGGTATGTGTGTTCCCACTTCCATAGTAGGTCACTTGAGAGCAGTTGCCACACAAGGATGACATTTCTCAGCCCCTGTGCCATGACTTATTCTCATTGGTAGAATCTGAGTGAAGACGTTCTGCTAATCAGAATACATATATGAATGCCACATAAGTAAAACATGAACTTTTATTCTGTTAAGCCATTGACATTTGGGATTTATTTTTATTTTATTTTATTTTATTTTTTAACATTTATTTATTTTTGAGACAGAGAGAGACAGAGCATGAACGGGGGAGGGTCAGAGAGAGGGAGACACAGAATCTGAAACAGGCTCCAGGCTCTGAGCAGTCAGCACAGAGCCCGACACGGGGCTCGAACTCACATACGGCGAGATCGTGACCTGAGCCGAAGTCAGACGCTTAACCGACTGAGCCACCCAGGCGCCCCTGGGATTTATTTTTTAAAGCCATCAGCACTGCCTAACCAATATAAAAAGTATTCTAAGTGGGGGGTAGAATATAAGCAATACCATACAGGCTTGGTGTGTGCAGAGAAGACGAGTAATTCTGTGATTTGAAGTACAGATGTGGGAGGCAAAGAGAGAGACTAGAGACATGTTTGGGACCATGACTACGAGGCACAAAATTTGAAATCTCAGTAATGGAGATCCCCTGACATGAGGCAGGTCATAAATGAAACATATCTCATTTAAAGTTAACAAAATATTTGTAATTCCCATTAGAACTATAGGCAGAATCCTGGAACATGGATGGCTAATTGCTCTTCCTATTAAATAAATAAAGCTATGCTTGGTTTTACTTGGAAGATGTACACACCCATGCTCACGCATATATGCAGATGCACACACTCACATGCACATGCATACATGTGTGCACACACATCCACATGCACACCTGCAAAGCACCATCATGCACTCACACAATTTTTCCCCACAAGCAGCATTAGACATTACCTATATAATCTCATCAATATGTATTTATATAGCTATTCATTTCTAGAATTGAATCTGTTTGGTTTAAATAGTTTTGTGATGAGGAAAAATGGCAATTTATAAAACCATAGTGCATGGCCTAATGCTTGTATTCTCATTACCTATGTGATCTCCATTTTCTCTTCTTTGCCTCCGGGAAGTAAGTCAGGAATGGAAGGGGTGTATAACTCAAGGGAAGACAGAAAGCATGTTTTTACACTTTTCTGTCTTTCCTTTTCTTCCTGTTCTTAAAACACTTTCTTCTATGGGTCTCCACAAACTCTCCTCAGGTGGGTTCAGAAGGTCCTGAGAGCTGCCAACACTTCTCCTCCAGTAAGAAATTTGTGCAAAAGGCCGGCTGCTACCCAGAGGGATGTGACAGATGGCAGGGTCACCGTGCCGAGCTCGGATGGCTCACCCAGGTGGAGAGGCATCAGGGAGCTTGAAGCAGAGCCCTGGAAATTATTCCTGGACTGCTTTAGCTTCTCATATTGACAATTCCACACCCTTCTAATCTGTGAATTTTGGAGGTTGGAGAGCCCAGATGCATGCTTTTTTTCCCCCTGAAAGAACAAATCTGTTTGAGTTTTCCCAAGCCACCATTTCATTGGGGATACATATTATCTTTACTGCATTGCACATTACTTGCTAGCATTCACTAACTCAGTCTAGTTTTCTTTACCTGGGATGCTGTCTTATAAATGATAACACTAGAGTAACCTCTAACCAGTTTACAAAAGGGCTCTTTAACAACCACAGTGCAGCCAAAGCCAAGAGGGCACATGCAATGATGTACCCGATGCGTGGTCCGATGCAATAGCCAAGGTTTTGCAACTGGCCTGACGGAGTACTTTCAAGTATACGTGGTCAGAAATTGCAGTGTTCTTAGGGGTAATAAACATCTCCCCTATAGATTGGTTTTTCCTTCTTCCTGAGAGCCATAAGGGAATACCTTACTCTTAGATATCACTACTGGGTGGGAAAGCCTTACAAGGCAGAGATTAAAGCTCCACATCTAACATTTACTTTCAAATAACAGAAGTAGTAGCAAACACCAACCCTCTTATCTCTATAGGG